>NC_058133.1:181359681-181402498 GCF_016433145.1 Gracilinanus agilis
GGGGCCGGGGGCTCCGGGGGCGGGGGAGCCCCGGAGGCGGGAGGCTTCGGGCCGTTTAAGCGGCCTCCCCCAGCCGCCGCCCGGCCTGCCCGGACCGGGCCCCCGTCTCCCTCCCTCCGGCCCTGTCTGTCGAGCCCTAGCCCGGCAGAGCAGTCTCCGGCGGGGACGGGGACGGGGACGGGGACGGGCGGCCGCGCGAGCCCAGCAGCCTGAGCCCAACCCTGGGAGATGAGGGCCCTGAGCCCGCGGGGCCAGCCACGCTGAGAGCTGAGGTGGAGCCCCTGAGGCGTCCGGAGCATCCATGCGGTTCAAGAGCCGATTCCAGCGGTGAGCATGGGCTCCCTCACGGCCTTATCCCAATCCTGCCCCGCCTCCCGCATCCTGCCTGAGGATCCCCCCTGGGCTCTGTACTCTTCGAGTACTCTCCCCTGGGGGCGATCCCATTCTTCCCCCTACTGGTGGATTTCTAGGAGTGGATCTCAGCTCCAGCTCCTGGTACTCTCCCCTGCGTGATTCTATCCCTACCCCCCCTGCTAGTGTATCTCTAGTTGTGGATCTCAGCTCTGGCTCCAGGATCTCTAACCCCCTTCCATCTCTAGGAGAGTATCCCAGCCCCCTATTCACGATCTCTCCCCTGTCTCCCACGAGGACTGATTCCTTCCTGGCACTCTCATCCTGCCTCAGGGAATCTCTCGGAGTGGATTCTAGTTCTGTCTGGGATGTCCCCAAATGGAACTTTCCTTGTCAGACTAGAATCCATCCATCTTCTCTCCCTCCTCCTCTTTTCCCCACTCCACCTCCCACTCCTAACTCCCTAACGCGTTCACAGTGGCTCCCTCCGCTCTCCCTGGATCTCCCAGGATCTCCTCCACCCCCACCCCCCTCAATCCCCGCCTGATCTCTCTGCAGCCGCACGGCGGGGCGCTAGGGAGCCCGTTCTTTCGCCCTATATGGCCGGGGAGCCCCAGGCTGCAGGGGCAGGGTCTGGCCACAGCTCTCTCGGCCTTCTCTCAATCCCACCCACCCTTAGTCCCAGGCTGGTTCTTGGATCCATAACCACCGGACTCGCTTTGGGGTCCGGGGCCCAGGAGGTCGTTTCCCCTGTGGCTGCAACTCATGGAGTCGAGGTAAAGCTTTAGAAAGGCAAAGCGGGGCTGCTCAACCTTCCGCGTTTCCCAAGCTCTGTCGTATCCCCAGGTGCTTTGTGGGGAGGCTTTCATAGCGGGGAGGGTTGAGATGGGGGAGGGGGAGGTAAACTGAGGCAGGCTACTGCAGTATTTGTTCCGTCTAGCCTTTGCTGCCACTGCATGCCTTGGCTTACTTAGCATCCTCAGACTGAGCTGTTATTCTAAGGCACTGAGAAGCCAAATGTTAATTTCGGTATCAGGGACCTGCTTTCGGGCCCTCTCGGGTTAGGAAATGGGAAGGATGAGCCCAGCCCTTCCTAGGAAAGCCAGGACTGCTCCTTCGCAGAAGAGCTGGTTAGGATCCCATTGAGACTGAGAGAGCCTAGCTTTGCCTCCAGGCTCTTTTTCTTCTGTACGCTGGAAGTAGATGGGGGATTTGCGCATAGTTTCCGAAAGGAAGCTGGGGGTGCAGGGAGAAGAGATTTCCCTTTTTAGTTTAACTGGGTGAAGGGTCACTTATCCGGTGGCTCTTGCCACGCTTCATCCATGTGCTATTTGACTGAATCACGCAGATTTCCCTTTTTTAAATGCACTTAGCAGGACTGAGCAGCAAAAAAGGATTGTCCTTAGAGACTGGAGAAATAGAATTCTGAGAGTTGCTATTTCAAGCCTTTTTAAGGATTTCACTGCAGTGAAGACCAATTTTGGTTAATGTCTTGAGTTAACAGACCATTGAGCTTTATTTGTAACAGGAAAAATGGGGGAAATCATAATTTATTTCTGGGGGAAAAATCCTCTTTGATATTTTCCAGTTCAGTTCTCACATACTCCTTAGCCATTCAGGGCTTTTAGCTTCCTTCCTGACTCTTCCCACCCCACCTAAGCTCTAGGAGCCTAAAATGAATAGAAATAAGGTTGGTCATATTTGCCAGGAGAATGACAGGTTAAGACATTAATTTCTTAGTGATATGGAGTATTCAATCAACTGAGTACCTGGTAATTTTGTCTCTCCTGGGAGCTTTCTTATCAGTACTTCTAAATTAAGAGCATCCTGCTCTACTCTAGTCAGAAACCTGTGTCAGGGCTGAAGACCTGAGAAAACAAACCTGTGTGGAGACATAAAGAAAGAAAAGGAAGTGTATGAATGGGCCTGCTCTGCCCCTGTGGTTTATTCAATTTGATTTTGCATTTCTCTATGTATATACCTCGTTTGGTTTTCTTGTTTGAGAAAAGAGCTGCTGTTTTATTGAAATCACTACCTCCAGATTTATCAGTGGTCTTGTTTCCTTCCAGTGGTTTTTAAATTCAATCTTAAGGGTAACCTCACTTTCTTCATATCCCATAATTCACTGTTATTCCATAGAAAATGTACTTCCATTTTTCACTGGAGGTTTTTTGTGTAGGAGAATATGACTGAAAAGTCTCATTTAACAAAAGAGAGTATCTTCCAATCTCCCCAATTCACATACTACCATACCAAGGGACCTATGCTGCATACTTTGAAAGAGGTAAGTCAGGAGAGGGGGAAGGACAAGGCAGGTATTTTTCATAGTTGGAGAAGTAGTCAAGATATTTACATGTCAAATATAGAGCTTCATGTAGTGAATGGGCATTTTCATTGAGGATATTTCATTAGACTAGTTTCTTCATACTGTGTTCCCACTGAATACCTACCTCGAAATGTATTTAATGGGGAAAAAGGTTACTGACAAAATGCCTGAGATTTTCCTTTTAAGATAATATTAGGTATCACAAATACCTGGGGATTTGGGAAAAGTATAGAAAGTGGACTTAATTTTCCCTTTCACTCCAGAAAATTACTTTATTCTATCCCTCCTAGGTTAACATTTATGAGTTCTTTCATCCCAAAGCATTCCATGGCCAAATTAGTATATATTAAACCATGGTTTGTAACTGTGCATACAATAAGAAAACATCAGGCATTTTACCAGGTTGTCCACAATGGAGATTTTGTTTTTGTTGTGATTTGGGGTCAGCTTTCAGAATTGTTTAACTTCTACAGAATGAGGCTATGAGAAAATTTCAATTTGCTACAGATTTTGTAGGAGGCATTAAAATTGATATGCTAAAATTATAAAGGTAAACATTCTAATTGGGTCCCAGAATAGCCACGTTTCTAACTGCCCACTGTGTATACTCACTATTACTAGCTACTCCTCTTAACTCCTTTTATTTCCAATACCTGAGGCATCATTGCCAGGATCATACAGCCCCAATCCTCTCAAATTTGCATTTTCTTCCAGTTATCGAGGTCATTTTCCTGCCTCTCCTTTGAGATTTGAGATTGATTTGACTCTGCTACATTTACTCAAAAGATGTATGGCCCATTTCTTAGCAACAGATATATTAGCTGTTTTAACAGCTTAAAAACAATATATAGAAAGAAAGCTTTTTGAAGAGGTCCTCAAGCACTTCACCTCTCTAATTAACTCCATTTTTTTTCTTGTTGTAGCATTTGATGGAACCATTTGAGTGAGGTGAGGGTCAAATTATATGAGTCATTAAGCTATCACCCAAATGAACAAATTTATAGTCTGAATCCCTGATGATGATGGAAGTTGTTCATGAGGAAATGTACCTTCAATTATGTCCTATGATATAAATGACAAATAATATGTAGGAGTAAGGAAGGACTCACGTTTGGGATAGGTTGAAGTCATTCATAACAGGTGATTGGAGTAAAGGCTAATTTAATGTGCTCAGGACCTTTGACCCAGTTAAAGAACGCTATTTTTTAAAAATTCTAAGTGAGGTGCCTTTTGTTAAACTGAGATGCAGTTTGCTGAACTTAAAGAAACAAAGCTGTTATGGAGTATCATTTTTCTTTTAAGAAAGGTATAGTATTCTGAGTTACAGAAGCAAGAACATTCTTCCTACTAATCCTCTGAGATCCTTTGCCATTTGCAAAGCTGCTTTCAGAAAATACCCTACTTTAGGGAAAAGGAGTCCAAGAACCAGAACTAATCTGCCAGTCTTGAATGTTGTTCATACCCTCCCCCTCTTTTGTTCAGCCCCCGTAAGGGCATGGATAGGATTCCTCTCTAATTTTGTGTTTATTTCAAAACATAGTGTATCAGATAGCTAACTGAAGGGGTAGGGATGATATTACATCTAGGCAGCTGCCTATGTAATATAATTTGGAGAGCACTGGGTTGGTCTCCCCTCCCCCTTTCAGCTCCTTCCACCAATCTGCCATAATGCCTCGTTTCCATTATAGGAGATGTGTTCTTTGGATTCAGGCATTATAATCTTCGGGAGTCCCTTGTATAAGTTGTAGTTGTTAGTTCTCAGAGGCTAATAAGTGATATATCAGCTATTCACACTTCATTATAAATCAGGTTTGTTTGGTGGGTTTTTTTTTTTAAGCAGATTTCCAAAGCTAGCTGAGAGCAGATTAGGAAAAGGACACAGAGAGAGTATTTTTTGCTTTAATTTGTTTTCATTGAACAAAATATTTTCTCACTTCCCCATTAAAAAAGATAACAAACCAAAGCTCTTGTAATATATGTGAATAATCAAGGAAAGTATAGTTTAATAAAGAAGAGGGATGGATATAAAACAAAAGGTTTTGGAAAAGCAGCAGGAGGCCTTTGTTTTGGGCAGATGGGACAGAACAGGGAAAACAGGCACCAAAGGATGAGGGAAGAATTCTGTAAGTGTGGAAAGGAGAGCAAGTGAAGTATGAGTATTTTCCCTACTCATTCATTTTTGCCCGTGTTAAATTCTATATGGGCATCATTTACTCGGGTTTGTTTTGTTTTTCCTCCCCCGAGAAGGTGATCCTTTTCCTGCTAATGCTTGAATATTAGGTAACTTCTAGAATATATCAATATCCATAATAGAAGTAGAGTGTATTTTTTCCATAACACTTGAGAACACTTTTTTTTATGTTTATTTTTGTTTTGAGATCTGGTTTTCTGTACTCAAATTCAATTCTATTTTTATTTGTTTAGGTGTGATTTTTTTTTTTTTTTGGCTCCAGAATGAAGTATAGAGTAGCCTTCTGCCAGGAAGTTGGGAATTTACAACACAACTGCTTTCAAAACCTTTTGCCCAGAGCAGTGATGTTGAAGGTTCCACTGTACTCTGAAAAAAGTACTTTTTGAAGGAGAGAGAAATGCTCTAGTCCAGGGATTCTTAATCTTTCCCTTTTGTTGGCAATCTAGTGAGACTGATTGAACCCATCTCAAAATAATGCATTTAAATGCATAAGATGAAATATGTAGGGTTACAACTATATATTGAAACACATCTATCAACCACTTCAAAAAAAGTTCAAAGACCCTACATTAAGAATTCTTAATTCTAATTCTAAAATCAGGTTCTTAAGCAAAATAACTGATAATCTTATGCCCCATCTTTGCAGTCTATTAAGGTTAAAGTATTGGGGGAGGAAAGAGAGAGAACAGGATGTAACAATACCCCCTTAAACTTCATGTTGTTTTTCTTTTTTAAAAAAAAAAACCAAACCTTTACCTTCCCATCTTGGAATCAATACTTTGTATTGGTTCCAAGACAGAAGAGTGGTAAGAGCTAGGGAAAATGGGGGTTAAGTGACTTGCCCAGGGTCACACGACTAGGAAGTGTCTGAGGTCATATTTTAACTCAGGGCCTGATGTCTTTGGGGCTGGCTCTTAATCCACTGAGCCACCCAGGTGCCCTTTCATATTGTTTTTCTAAACTCTTACTTTTTCTCTTAGTAACAACTCTAAGACAGAAGGGTGAGAGCTAGGTGAATGGGGTTAAATGACTTTCCCAGGGTCACACAGGTAGGAAGTATCTGAGTTCAAAGTTGAACCCAGGTCCTCCAAACTCCACAACTGGAACTCTTATCCACTGAGCCATCTGGATGCCCCAACTTCATGTTCTTTTAACACATTGTTCAGGAAGAGGATAGAATAAATCATTATGTGTAAATCCATAATGTCTCGTTGTACTTAGAAGAATTTGTATTTTGTTTCTATGTGAAGGGTCTCTGTAGTTCGAATTGTGGACTAGCTATACTATAAACTACTATTTTAGCATTAGTCTTGATGATGGGTAGTTTTAACCCTGCTTTCTCCACCCTAGGTTGAGAGCTGCCAATTTAATATAACCTCGATCCTCCTGAGGCATTGCCATTTGCCCTATAAAATTGTTCCTCTTAAGGTGTGCTACTTAGAGATATGTTGTTATGTCTGAACTTAAATGATGTGTTAGATCTTTGGACGCTTTTAAAGCATTTTCCCCTAGAGTGTAATTATTTTCCTTTCTCCTAATAAGACCTGTATGACAACACATGGGTCCTGAAGGAAATTAGCAAAATTATTTGAGGGATCATCAGGAGACCAAAAATGATGCTCACAGTCTATGCAAGTACATGAGAGAATAGTTTAGAAGAATTTTGCTGCAGTTCACTATGGAGTTCTCTAACAATTAGTTTCCAAACAGAGTAATAAATACAGTTCAACAAATATTTGTTAACTGCCTGCCAAATGAGTAGCACCTCAGTCACCTGTAGGTTAGAATCAAAGTATAATCAGTGAGCAATTTATGGAGGAATTCACTTTTTGGAGGCTTTACTTTTATGCCTCATTCTCAAGACCACATTTCCTCCTTGATTCCAAAGGGGATGTTTGGTTTCAATAGACTGGAACCCAGATGCTAGGTCTGGCAGAAGGCAGCCTAAATATGTTTGCTCAGTTTGGCCTGCTCTCCTCTGCCACACGGGCAGTGTAAGATTCCTTCAGATTTCCTCCGGGATTCCTTTTAGATCCAGAGTCCTTCCTATTAATCTGTTGAGACAGCAGTCCTCCTAAGAGAGAAGAGGTTCTGTGCCGATTGTCCTAGATTAACTTCTCACATTGTTAACAGCTTATCTAAAGGAAAACGCAACCTTCTCATGATGGAATGAGAGAGAAGTAATGAGCACTCCTGCCGAGGTTTGGAACCTACCTCATTTATTCATGCAGAAAGCAGGGGACGGTCTACTTGTTCATGCTAGGCTCGAGCTAGCAAAGAATCATTTATTTAAGCTGCCCAGGACAGGAACATGTTCTTTGTAACGCAATATTGAGGAACAAGTTGGACAGCTCTGATAATCTTAGGCTTTTGGGACCTAACCAGTTAGTGTGTAGAAAATACCTGGGGATGTTTATATGGAGGGTGTCTAACCTGAATATTCAGAGCAAGAGAATAGAAACCATTCGAATGCATTATCTCCTTTTGTGTCTCAGTGACCTGAGAGGGCACATTTGCATTTGTGTAAGTTTAGGCAAACACTTTTGATTATTGTTTGGCTAGGTCTTGTTTTTTCTTTTAAATGAACTAAAGGATAATATATTATACATCTTTTGCTGTCAGTTTAACCTGCCCTTACAGTAACTTTTTTCCCTCAAGTATTAAGTAAAACAGGTAGCATTTATTTAGCTACTGTTTGCAAAACTCTTTACACATTATCTCAGTTTGATACAACTACCCTGTGAAAGAGGAGCTATTGTCTCCTTTTTACAGGTGAGAAAATTGAGAGAGGTTAAGATTACTTAGCAGTGTCAGACAGCTAATAAGCAATTGAGGCAGATTTGAACTCAAGTCTTCCTGACTCAGAGTCCAGCACAGTCTAGTTGCCTTTTTACTATAATTTATAGTATTTTGGTTTTGTAAATACACATCCCCAACTCTTTGTCTGCCACTTAAATAGCCTCCCTACCTGCTCCTCACCATTGCTTGCTTTCCTAATCTGGTATCTGTTTGTTTTGACCAGGTTCATGAACCATCGGGCCCCAGCCAACAGCCGCTATAAACCTACCTGTTATGAGCATGCCGCTAACTGTTACACACATGCAGTGAGTACGCTGGTCAGCCAGCCTCTGAATTCTTCCCAGGAACCAGCATTATCTGTAATACATACTCAGTGGTCTGTGAGCCAAGGAAGACAATGGAAAATTAGGCTTACTTTACCCTACTAGGGTATCTGTGTTAAATCTCCTCGGAACCGGCAGTTCTTTCAATTAAATGGGCTGTATCTTGGTCTTGTTCTCTCTGATAAGACTTTTATAAGGTGAATAACAATGCATCCTAGTGATAGAGATCATTATTTGAAAACTAACACTGAGATGAAATATTTTACCTTTTTCAAATGTGTCTTAATTCTTTTTTGGCCTAAAATATCAGAAGTTAGTGGGAAACTTTTTTTCCTCCAGGGGTCCCTTCAAAGTGCCCACCTTCAGACTGCAGATGAATCCAAGCTCTTTGGGTCCAAAATATTTTAGTAAATAATTTATTTAATCCATCGCGTTGGCATGGGGGTTTATAAAAATGTACTAGTGCATAAGTGGGATACTGTCTTGCTGTTCTACTAGGAACTAGAGGGGAAGCTGTAGGGGCTAGTTTATGACTGGAAACTAAAAACAACAGTGTATACTCTCTTAGAAGACCTTAGAAATAACTAATAGAGGGACAGCTAGTTGGTTTAGAGCAGAGATCAGCAACCTTTTTGGCCTTGAGAGCCATAAACGCCACATTTTTTTAAATGTAATTTCATGAGAGCTGTACAGTGCTCACAGTGCCGCTCCTGTAACAGCGCCTGAAAAAAATGGACTTTATGGCTCCTGCAGAAAGAGCCATACGTTGCCGACCCCTGGTTTAGTGGATTGAGAGCCAGGCCTAGAGACAGGAGGTCCTGGGTTCAAATCCGACCTCAGACACTTCCCAGCTGTGTGACCCTGGGCAAGTCACTTGACCCCCATTGCCCACCCTTACCACTCTTCCACCTAGGAGCCAATACACAGAAGTTAAGGTTTTAAAAATGTATATACTTAAAAAATAGCTTAATAGAATAAAGGTTTTAAAATTATTTTGCCATAGAAACTGCAGCTACCATATGATTGAGATGTGTGGATACCAAAGCTCCAGGAATTTTACACAGGATAATATCTATATCATATAAGGAGCAACTGAAGGAACTAGGAAATGTTTGACCTGGAGAAGAGAAGATTGAATGGGAGTAGGAAGGAATAGTTATATTCAGGTATTGTCAGCTGAAGGAGAAATTAAACTTATTCTGTTTGGCCAGAAAGGGGAGACCCAAGAACCATGGTCTGAAGTTCCAAAGAGATATTTTTGATATAAGGGTTTTTTAATATAAGTTTGATATGAAAGAAATATGTTTGACATTGGAAAAAACTCCTCCCAGACCAGAATTATTAAAAAGTGGAACAGGCTACCTTGGTCGATAGTGGGTTCCTTCTCATTGAAAGTTTTTGAGCACAAGCTGGATGCTGGGTTGTCTTCTAGTTGGGATTCCTGTTTGTATATAGATTGAGCTAGATGGCTGCTGCAGGCCATTCCAACACCAAATTCTTTGACACTATGCAATGCACTTGAATACTAGTCTCCTCATTTTCTTAGCCCTCATTCCTTCTCCAGAATGTAATCACCTGTCTTCCTCTCTAGAACCATGAAGTTAAATAATCCTTGAATAAACCAGCTTTTATGATTGGATTACTTGATCATCAAGTATTTTTATTCATTAATGCTTTAGTCATTTTTTAAAGTCATTTGGTTAGTTGCTTAGGATAAGCCAAACTTCATAAAGCTTCTTTTCTATGTGTATTAATACCAAGATTAAGATACGGTTGCCTAAGCTACCTAAAGCAAGTTCTTCTGAGTCTATTCTTGGATGTCCTTTACAGTAGAATATAAAATATCAGTTAAATGCATTTGGTTTTATTAGGAATATGATTTTTAATACTATATACAACAGAAGATATAGTTCCAGTTCCAGATAAATTAGTGTTGTCTTTCATCAAGGAGATAAAATGCTGAGATTCCAAAAGACCTCTTTTCAAGATGATTTCTCCTTAAAGTTGGTCCCTTAGTATCGATGCCATGGCTCATGACACTCCAGTATACTTCTGGTTTTGAATCAAGTCCCAGTTTCAAGACAGTGGCGCATTTTCAGTAATGGGAGAGGTGCTGCCCTGCCTATGATGTTAAGCTTACTCTCAAATACCTTATGACTTAATGTGGTCTCTATCGCACTAAAGATTGTACAATTTAGAGCCAGAGGAGACTTTAAAAATCATCTAGTTTAATGCATTTGTTTACAGAGGTGCAAACTGCTATTTCATCAGAGACAAGGAAAGGGTATCTAGACCTAGTATTCTAACAGTCAGAAGCTCCAGGTTGAGGAAACTTCCTCTACTCATGGAGATCTAGCAACTATTCTGCAATTTGTAGGCTTGGAAAGTTGCCAGAGACATAGAATGGTTAAATGGCTTACCCAGAGACACATAGCACATATGGGTCAAAAGCAAACCCAGACTTCTAGGCAGGCCCTTTCTCCACTGTGCCTCCCACCCCTTCCCAACAAATATACAATGATTCTAATCATTCTGAAAATATAATTAATTCTGTGGACAATCATTTGCTGATAAATTTCTAAGAAGATATATTTTTTCGAGTCTGGAATATAATTGAGCTACCAAAATAAAAAATGAAAGCTTAACTTATGACCTTGTTTGCTTAGAGCCCCCCCCCCCGAATTCATACATATATGGTAGTCTCTACAAATAGAACATACTAACAAAAAACACTCACGAAATCACTCCAGAAAAAAGGAGTGGCTTAGTTTATTCAAATGGTACCAACCAAGAAAAATGATGCTTAGATAATCGAGATATTTATATATTGAGATTTTTTTAAAGGTTAGCTTTAATAGTAACAATTGAAGTAGCTATACTTTAGCTTTGTACAAAAAGCCAGTATAAATATACAGACATTAGATAATGTAAATATTGTACAGCTTGTGTTTAAGATGAAGTCAAAACAATTGTTAAAAGTTTATTTTTTAGCTCTCCATTTTGTTCTGGTTTGTTGTCACTTCTGTGAGTTTCACAAAGGAAACAACAAATTTGCCAAAGCAAATTTGCCTACACACCAAAGTCTTGAAGATCAAGTTTTTCAATTAACAAGAAATGTTCTAGGCCTCATAGGAGGGATATGACCTCCTGTTCTGTGAGATACTCCAAGTTTAGATGCTGAAGTAGGGGGAGTTAAATGTTAGAGACTTGGTGGAAATCTTTATAGTTTGTCTCCAGGATTAGATTTTTTTCTAGTTCGGATATTAAGATGTTTATTTCCCTTAGGGAATAGGAAATAAATGACCCTTGTGCCATAGATATTTTTAAAAATCAGGATCAGGCTCTAGATCAGAGAGTATAGAAAAGGAGAATTCCTTCTGCCTCTGAGATTCCGGTCTATCTTACAGTGATATTATATAAATGAACTTTAGGGGAGAGCTTCTTTATGTCAAGAGAAAGCCACATAAAAAGACTTAGATTCTACAGATGCCTAGAGCTTGACAAAAGAAGCTTATGCAATACTACAAAAATCACATTTAGAGTATTTTATTTTATATATTTTTAAATTTTTAAAAAATTTAAACTCTTACCTTCCATCTTAGAATCAATACTCTGTATTGGTTGGAAGGCAAAAGAGTGGTAATGGCTAGGAAATGGGGGTCAAGTGACTTGCCCAGGGTCACACAGCTAGGAAGTGTCTAAGGCCAGATTTGAACCTAGGACCTCCTGTCTCTAGGCCTGGCTCTCAATCCACTGAGCCACCCAGCTGCCTCCCATTTAGAGTATTTTATGTAAAAACTTTAAATCAAATCTAATGAGTAGGGTGAAGTCTGGTCACAGCCTTTGACTTCATATATTAGGTTTCTGACATGACTGTCAGGTATTAAACATTAACGACAATAGCCAAAAAATCTTCAACTCTATATAATCTTTATTATAATTACCTAAAAGCAAAAAAAAAAGTGTTTGAAATTTTATTTTTCTTAGATAGATGTAAGCCTTTGGATGATATAAAGGAACAAAGTTCTAAATTCAATAAAACCTAAGTAGTTATGTGTTCTGTTTTCATAGCTCCTCATTGTTCCTGCTATCGTGGGCAGTGCCCTCCTCCATCGACTATCGGATGACTGTTGGGAAAAGATCACAGCATGGATTTATGGAATGGGCCTATGTGCCCTCTTCATAGTTTCCACAGTATTTCACATCGTTTCATGGAAAAAGAGTCACTTAAGGTAGGGCAGATAGCATTTTCTTTTGAACTGAAAATGTGTGTTTGTATGTGTATATTGTGCCAAGGCAGATTAAAATGCAAGTGAAAATGAAGTACATTCCTTCTTTGGAGATTCTTATACTATCTCATTTTTTCATTTCTTGATATGATTTTCCTTGGGTTAGAGTTTTTCAAATTATTCTGGGCACAGCACACAATTCCTGAGTTTGAAATGTATTGGAAAGCTCATAAGCCTTAGTTCCAAAGGCCTAAAGGATATGATAGGGGAGAGAAGAAGATCAAATAAATTTTAGATACTATCAAATAAAAAAATTAGCATGGATATTTTTGATAGATAATTTTGTGTTTAATGTCTGAGAAGCAGTGGGAGGTCATTGATAGAGAGCTGACTTCAAAGCCAGGAAGACCTGGGTTTAAGCCCCATTCCCAACTATTACTGGTTGAGTGGCCCTTGGTAAATCACTTAAATTCTCAGTGCTCTGGGTTAATGGTGTTGAACTCGCATCAAAACAGATCCCTGCCAGGGGGCAGCTGGGTAGCTCAGTGGATTGAGAGCCAGGCCTAGAGACAGGAGGTCCTAGGTTCAAATCCAGCCTCAGACACTTCCCAGCTGTGTGACCCTGGGCAAGTCACTTGACCCCCATTGCCTAGCCCTGACCACTCTTCCACCTATGAGTCAATACACAGAAGTTAAGGGTTTAAAAAAAAAATTTTTTTTTAAAAAATCCATGCCAGCTGTCTATTGGCCAGGAAACCACAAATTAACAAGATCTATGCATTGAATCTTTATTTTGTTAAACATTTCCCAGTTATATTTAATCTAATTTAATTAAACTTTCCAAATGGGCCTCAAGTTTGTCACCTACTCTGGGCAACTTTCTAAGAATGGAAGTTGCAGAGAAAGTGTTCATTTGCATTGGTAGAGGAAGTTTCCTCACTGGGAGTTGAATGTAATCACATGGTCAGCCCTTATTCATATTTCACACCCAGCAAATCTGACCTGCTCTATTGACCTCTTTCTTGGTAATTCTGGTCTTATAACTTCTCTGCTCAAAGCCTATTAATGTCCTCCTTTGCCTTCAAAGTAAATTTCAGATACTTTTGCTGTCATCATTCCTCTTCAGATTTATATCATTCCCCTTGGCATATTCTATATACTAGCCAAATTTGGTGGCTTTTCTCCTGTTCGTCCCAACAATCAAAAGCCAGCATTCTTATTGGCTCCCAAAATCCAACTTAGATGCCACCTTCTCCATGAAGGCTACCTTCCTTGTTGCTTCCACTAGTTAGAAACTATTCTCTTCTTAGGCCTCAAATAATTCTTTACTTCAATGCACACTCTATAGTTATTTGCCTATATCTCACATTCTCTCCATCATTTTGCTATAAGGCTACATAATGTCAGGATCAATGTGTTCTCTATTTCACCCAGCTCCTTGCTTTCTCTCCTTGCATTGTAGATACTTAATGTTTGTGTAACTGAATTGAAGTGTGTTGGGAGGTGGGATGAATCTTCTTATCACAGAAATTTTAACAAAAAAGCGAAGAATATAGTTTAAGAAACATTGCCTTAGGAAATAGCTGCCAGAAATTGGTGCACATAGTACCCACAAGTAAAATTATATTGACTATACAAAATATAGTACTAGAAATCATAGGAATTGCTTGTTTCAAGCTCATTATCTCAATATTTTTATTTTAAGTCCCCGCATTTACTTAGAAAATTACCCTCTCTACAAGAATATTATAATTTCATGAATTTTACTTGAATGTAGCTACAATTACACAGTCTATGTTTTATATAGTACCAAAGCCCTGAATCTGCTAACAAAGATAAGAGCAATTTATGCCATTTTGTAGGCAAGAAAGAAAATAATTATAAATGACCTCTAAGCCCAAAAGAGCCAAACCCCTACTAAAAAAAAGTGAGTCTCTAAAGCAAGATAACTAACCAAGAAGGGAAAACAGTTTAATCCAGCAAAAAGAAGGCTGGACTTGTAATTAGGAAGACCTGGGTCAAATCCTGCCAAATTGAATATTTATCAGCTAAGTGACCTCAGGCAAGCCATTTAACTTTTCTGAGCCTCAGTTTCTTCATCTCTATAATGGAAATAATAATATCTGTGGTTTCTGCTTTGTTAGAGTTGTTGGGTTCTAAAAAGCTAATAAATCAATCAACAATCATTTATTGGGCCTATTCCAGGTACTTTCAAATCTTCAAATGCTGTTGATAGCTATTATTATTACTTGTTGATTTGTAGAATCTGTGGATAGTTATTATTATTACTTGTTGATTTGTAGAATTTGTCTGAAGAGCCTAAAACAATCAACTGTTGCAAAATGCATCATTTAAAAGCAAAATTTAATTGCACCCAGGTTAGATATTTTTTTTTATGAATTCTACTACCATCAAGAACCCAAATCTAAAGCAAGCTTAATTATGAATTAGAAATCTTCAAGGGAAGAAGGGGCCTACAACTGATGGTTGAATTGCCTTTTAGAGAAGGGGTTTCAAGTGTTTTAACAAAATAGGTTTGGAAATTCATAGGATCCAAGATGAAGGCCCTTTAGATTGTTAGCTGCTCATAATCTCATAGTGTGTACCATAGAGAACAGCTAGTTCATCCTGTCATTTGAGAAAACCAAGACCAGAGAAGGTTAAGTGATTTACCTCCCAAGCACACAAGCAGCATGTAGTAAAGCCAATATTTAAATCCCATGTCCCAGATTCCAAGTCCAGGGCTCTCTCCACTTTATAGTATAACCTGCCCTCTGCATCAGTTGCCCCATCAGTAGAGCTTTTTGTGACTACCCTTCCTATCTGCATCATTTCACTATTTTTCCTATTGCCAAGTAGAGTACTTGACTCATAACGAGCACCTAATAAATGTATGATGATTGATTTAGGTTAATTTTTTATCTATTGAACCAAAGTACTCACAGTAACTATTAGTAAAAAAGTCTCCCAGCAAGCCATAACTCTAGATATGTGGTCAAAAGATATGTACAGTTCTTCATAGAAGAATTGCAAACTATAAAGAATCATGTGCAAACAATCTCTGATAGGAAAAGAAATGAAAAAAACAACAACAAATTGATGTACCATAAAAATGGGCAAAAATAACTAAAAATATAAACAATACTAGTGGTACAGAGAGAAGACAGACACATGAATATGCCATTAGAGCTGTGAAATACTCCAATTGTTCTGCATATCAGTTTGGAATTATAGAAGGAAAGTTAATAAAATGTCCATGCCCTTTGACAGAGCAATTCTACTATTAAATACATATCCCAAGAAAGTCAAGAATAGAGAAAAAAGTGCCATGTCTACCAAAATATTTATAATAATTTTTGTGAAAGCAAAGAAAAAAAGGAGGTACCTATTGACAGAATGTCTGGAAAAAATGACACACTAAAATGTAATTAAATATTATTGTACAGCAAGAAATGACAAGTATGAGGAATTCAGAGAAACATGAGATTTCTATAAGCTGATGTAGAACAAAATAAACAGAAAACCAAGAGAATACAGTGGGCTACAACAACATAAATGAAAAGATCCTAAAAAGAAATGGAAGTCCCAGAGATAGAGAGTGAAATATAATGTACCTCCTTCTTCCCAGCAGAAAGACAAGACACATTGAGACAGAATTTTATATACATTGTCAGGTACAGTCTTTGTTTTGAATGCTTTTACTTAATAGTTTTGGGGGGTTGAAGGGAGAGGTTGGTTAGAAACAGAATTAGGGAGATGTTGAAATAACTAAGGTAGAAAAACAAAAGTCATTAACAAAGTATAAAGAAAAAAACTCCCTTGGTTTTTCAGGTCATACTGCTCCAAAGCCCTAGAGGCTAATCAATGAGCGTAATAATTTATTATCTTGGCACAAGTGAATGCTTGTGGCTACTTCAGCAGGATTACTTTGACATTCTTACTTCTGAATCAATAAAGATTTATAGATGCTTCCTTCACAATATTTAGAGCCACTTTACCATGGGATGGAGAAATGGGCTGGAAGGAATGCAAAATAAAGGGGACCATAATCCATGTACTAAAATTCCTGAATTTTGCCTTTTCTCGAAAGTTTATTCAAATACCAACATGCAACCCCATTTCATAGGAAACCTTGACTAAAGATTATCCGGTGCAGTTCAGTTACTGTGTGGTATATCTCAACAAAGAAGGATGAAGAGAAGAGAGGACAGATTGGGAAAGGATCATCAAACAAAAGCTTGTGAAGTTTGCTTCTTTACACTGGGGTCCACTTAATGGAGTAGGAGAGAGATCCTAGTACTTCTACAGACTTAAAATTGCTGGGTCTTACACATTAATCCTTTATTTAAATTCCTTCATTGAGCTTAAAGGTTTCAAGGTGAATAGATTCATTGCTCTCAACAGTTCCATCTGGTTCTAGATCAGTGACCCTCAATTTAGTCTGTTTTGATGAATAGAGCTCAGCTGAAACAAGGTTCCTAGAGGCTCCATCATTTTCCTGTTTGAGGAGGGATTATTAGGTGTCTATTTCTTATCACAAGCCTGCCTATTCACTTGGTCAAGCTCCATTCAAAGAGCTGCCTTACCATGGGCCTGGCTACTAGATGAGTGCTTGACCATATTACCTGATAAAATGACATTCTAAGATATGGAAGGGTTACATGTTCACTCAGTGAAGGCACTAATAAAATCATGGTTCTTTTGAAGAACTTGTTTGTAGGGCATACAGAGAAATTAATACTGCAAAGAGATCCCAAGTAGGATGGAGTCTAGAAATTAAACAAGTATTTAGTGAACATCTATTATAGGTTAGACATAGAGGACACTATCTACAAAGTAACCTGCTTTCAATTAGAAAAAACAAAAGGTGTCTTGAAAAATAGCCTTTCTTCAGAAGGGGCAGCTTATTTTGCTAAACCATTGAGTGAGAGAAGTTGCTCAGATTGTTTTTAAAAACAAAATATTCCAAGCAGTTTCATTTGCATTGTCTAATATTTTGTTTTTAAAAATTTGCAGTTGCCATGAGAAAACAGAATGAAAATGCTAGTAGAATTTGCTGTGCATCATTTCTAGGGAAAAAATAGACCTCAATATTTTTATCTTATCCGGTAGGACAATGGAGCATTGTTTTCATATGTGCGATAGAATGGTGATCTATTTCTTCATTGCAGCCTCCTATGCGCCATGGTAAGAAATTAACTTTCTAAATATAAGATACGATTTTCAGGTTTCTTTTTGTGTCTGTCATTTGGTGATATTTGTTGTTGTTCTTGCCAGGATATTCATTTCTAGCTTTAGTAAATGCTGCCTTTTATTTTTTAAAACTATTTCTTATATGTACCTCTGCTGCTTAGAGTATACTTATTTAAATCTATTCAAATGAGTATATTCATTTGCTGTTCTATAATAAAAACACAAACCCTTCTTTTGGTTCCTACTTCCATTTTCTTCATTTGCCTAATTAATCCTGTGCAGCTCTGATATTACAACTATTTTTTTCCTATACAAAATACCGTTAAAATTTGTATTCTACTCATTTGATCCTCATGTCCTTTTTTGCGCAGATCTAATAATGCCTTTGTTGTTTTGAAAGAAGCCTTTTCAGATTAAAAAAAAATTTTTCTTCCCACAAAGAAAGTTTTTAATCTCTTTAAATCTCACTATGGCCATCAGCTGTTGTAGCCCTTTAGAGGTAGTTGGCCTCTGAGTCTGGCTATAGCAACATACTCCTTTTGGAGGCCTTCTAACATAGTGTTATAAAAACAAACCCTGCTGGTTTCATAACATGACCCCAAATTGTGTGGGCCCAGTTCACATTGGGGAACAAAAGTCAGAGGCTTGCAGAATCAGCCTGAGTTCAGTACTCTCTTAATGAAGATTTGTTGGGGAAAAAAAAATGTCGAGCTAGAAATCACTTTTCTGCATGCCTTGTTGGAGCAGCCCCTCTCATTCTAGCACACGGGGCACTTGATACTTGTAATGAATGAATGGCAGCTATAGCTCTGTGATCTACATACAGGCTTTACTGTGGGCTCTGCGAGTTTCAAATGCAATGTATTCATCTGCTCACAATTATAATTGCCAAGAAACAAAGAAGCTGTAGCAGCTTCCCACTTACATGGATTTGGAGGGGCATACTTACAAACAGCCATATTCAGTCTAGCACAATTTTAATCCATATTTAGGACCAGAGAGCCCCCAAACCACCTTTCATGTTGAATGCATTTTTTAAATTTAGCTTTTTTTCATCTCCAATTGCTTCTCCTATAGCTAATTTTCTGCTCTCATGATTAGGAGGAGGAAAACACACTAATCCCATTCATTTATCACTTCTGCTCTTGTTGTCATTTCTACATTTTTAGGTTAAATCTCCGTGAACTTGGACCCCTGGCATCTCATATGCGTTGGTTTATCTGGCTCATGGCAGCTGGAGGAACCATTTATGTATTTCTCTACCATGAAAAGTAAGAAATTGATCATTTGTATTTAACTTTAAGATGACCTTCCCTAAGTACACAACTTCACTATTTCTATTTTAAAATTTCGAAATAGTAGAAATACATAAATAGGATAAAAACTATTTTTAAATAAATGCTTAGATCCATTTGGTATAAAAGTTACAAAGATTCTTCTTTTTATAGAAAAATTAAGAATAATATCTATGTTGAGTTGTGATACACGTACAAATAAATTAAAATAGCTGATGCCCTGGAATGGAAATATTTGTTTTGTGTTCAGAGCAGGAAATATTGATCTATTGAATTTATGAAAAAATGGAAGAAAATATGATTGAAAGTAAGATGGTTGGAGTTTGAAAGGACCTTAGAAATGCTGAATACACTGCCAGACATGGTCACATGTTTGCTTTTCTTTGTTATAAGGGAGGGCTCAATGGAGGAAGTAGGAAACATCAGGAAATGGCTGTTATAAAAACAAAAGGCAACACTAAAAACTTTTTTAAAAAGGATTACTTACTAAAGAATAAATGGGATTTCAGTGGATGGCATACTATTTCAGATAGGAAAACAGCATAGCCATAAAATGAGCCTGACTAGAATGATCATTTTCATATTGGAGAGAGAGAAGGTTGATTAATTAGGTAGGATTTTGACTATGGTACATGAGTCTACAAAACATGATAGGTATTTTGAGATTGTTCATTTCCTAATGAAACTTAAATCACTCCACAAGCAAGCAAAAATACCCCAAAACTCTAGAAACCAATTAGTCCAACTTGATCATTTTATAGCTAACAAACAGCTTCTCAAAGATGAAAAGACTTAGCCTAAGATCATGTAACATGTATGGCCTGAGACTCTTATCTCCTACTCCGCAGCCTTTTGGGTAAAGCCATATTGCCTCCACTATTATTTTGAAATACTATTATCATACTTAGACCTTTCTCATTGTTAGAACCTATCAAAATGCCGTATTTGTTAGCCAATTAATGTTGGCTAACATCTCTTAAAAATCAAACATAATTCACATTTATCATTGTGTGCTTCTCTTTTCAGAAATAAGGCATAGAATGAAAATCATCTTTTCTGACATCAGAAATTATACCATTAAAATTCATTTACATACCCCTCTTCTCATAGGATGACAAGTATCTAACCTTGGGGACCCCTTTGGAAGTCTGGGAAGCCTGAGGACTTCTTAGAATAATGTTTTAAATACATAAAATACATAATATTACAAAGGAAATAAATTATATTGGAATACAGATGTCAAAATATTTTTTTTAAATCAAGTTCACAGAACCCACATTAAGAGCTCCTGCTAGAATCTGATTACTAGAGAGACAAGGTAATTTTACAAAATAACAAGAATACTGCAAGTGGGCATCTCAACTATTCTGATATTGGACTTGTGCAAAAGGCCTAAGTTTGAGTTCTAACTCTACCAGAGACTTATCTTTGTGACTCCAGGCGTGTCACTTAACTTCCGAGCTGCTATTTCCCATCTGTAAAATGGGGATAGGAAGACTTGCCCTACCTATACATAGAAGTATAAGGAAATCTGGTAAATAATAAGGCACTATAGAATAGTTTTCTTTAGAGACACTAGACTTTTATAGCCTTGTGATGAGCCTCTGTTCCACTGGCACCTTTTGAAGACCAAGAAGGCTCCTTTTCTTTGCCTCCCTTTCCTCCTCCATAGAACTGCTCTTATACCCCTTACAATCCACAGCCAAAAGCTAGGATTCCTTTCCTCAGTCTTTGTAAGCATACATCCTCTATCCTGTTGGACCAGAAAGATAAACATGAAATATAGTGTCAGGCAGTGGAAGTAAGAGAATGGATTTCAGTTAATAACATTTGCTTAAAAAAAAAAAAATGCTTGCCAGGTAAGGATTTGAGTATGATACCTTTTAAAATTCTTGAGGGGAAAATGCCAAGTCATTGTTAATCAGCTGAAATTGTTTTAGTTTGGGGTCTCTTAGACTCCTTTCAGGATATTGCATTTCATTTAACTAGCTAAAAGTTTATATACTTTTTCAGAGGAGAAAAGAGAAAAAAGCATGGAAACTCTTATTTGGTGTGATGGAAACACACATACTCAATATAACTGTTTTATTTCTCTAGGTATAAAGTGGTGGAGCTATTTTTCTATCTAACAATGGGATTTTCTCCTGCATTGGTGGTAACATCAATGGTAAGAAATGCAATCATTATTTTGGTGACCTCATGATCTTACTTTTCAAAATAAAATAAGGGGATCCCTGTGGCCTTTTGTCAAGATCCTTATTCCAACCAGAAGGTTTGATATATGGCAAGACATTTCCACTTAATTAGAAACTTTAAAGGAAAAAAAAATGGCATGATATGTATGTAGTATACCCAGGTGTTGTCCAAAAGTTTAAAGAAAACATTTTCTCTACCAAGCAGGAGCCAAGTTGATATAACACTGATTTTCTGAACTAGTGATAAAATTGCTTCATGGAAAGCAAAATAGCTTCCTGGTGGTAGTGTTCTCCATTTACTTTCATTTGAAGATTTTCTGGACCTTCAAAAGGGAGGAAATTATATACTTAAATTTAAAAAAATTTTTTAATTAATTTATTTTTAACATTCTTTTTTAAAAATTTGAGTTTCAAATTCTCTGCCTCCTTCCCACCCCTCCCCCATACACTGAGAAGACAAGCTATGATATCAGTTATACATATGAAATCATGTAAAATGTAGTTCCATATTAGTCATATTTTCAAAAAAAAAGCAAGAAAAATGAAGTGAGAAATTTACTTCAGTTTGCACTCAGAGTTCATCAGTTCTCTCTCTGAAGATAGACAGCATTTTTTCATCATAAGTCCTTTGGTATTGTCTTGAATTATTGTATTGATCAGAGTAGGCCAGACTTTCACAGCTGATCATCATTACAACATTGTTGTTACTGAACACAATGATCTCCCAGTTCTTTGTACTTCATTTTGCATCAGTTCATATGGTTTTTGCCAGATTTTTCTGAAATCATCCCCTTGTCATTTCTTATATATTAGTACTCTATCACAATCCTAAGCCATAATTTGTTCAGACATTCCCCAGCTGGTGGGCAACATCTCGGTTTCCAGTTCTTTGCCACCACAAAAGAGCTGTGATAAATGTTTTTGTACATATAGATCCTTTTCCTTTGATCTCTTTGGAATACAGGCCTAATATTGCCTGATCAAAGGGTATACATTTTATAGCACTTTGGGCATAGTTCCAAATTGTTCTCCAGAATGGCTGGAGCAGTTCACCACTCCACTAACAGTTTGTTAGTGTGCCTACTTTTCCCTCATCACCTCCATATTTATCATTTCTGATAGGTGTGAGGTGGTACCTCAGAGCTATAGATAAATTTGATTTCTTCTTCTGAAAGCTGCACCACCACCACACTGTGTGTGTGTCTGTATGTGTGTGCAAGTGTATGTGCATGCATGAACATGCACACACACATTTTGATGATTTATCAGTTGGGAAATGGCACTTATTTTATAAGTTTAACTCAGTTCTATACATCAGTGTATATTTGAGAAATTGGGCTTTTTTCAAAGAAGCTGTACTGTAAAAGTTTTTGATATTATATCATCGTCTGTGGCATCTTTTAGCCTAATGTAGGTTCCCTTATTATCTCTTTTAATTGAGTTTTTGCTTTTTCTTTGTCCGAGATCATGATTGCTACCATTGCCTTTTTTACTTTAGCTGCAATATATTGGATTCTGTTCCAGCTCTTTATTTTAACTCTTTGTTGTCATTATTGGATATTTCCCTTTATTCCATTTTCTTCTACTTCTTCCTCTCTCTCTTTTTATCCTGTCCCCACACAGAAGTCTATTTTGCTTCTAACCACTGCCCTCCCATTTATCACTCCCCACTTTCTCTTGTCCTTTTTGCCTTCTCTTTCCCTATTGATAAGTTACATTTCTATATACAACTGTGTATGTGTACGTGCATGTGTGTGTGTATGTATGTATGTAATATTCCCTTTTGAAACCAATTCCATTGAAAGTGATTGCCTGCTATTCCTCTACCATTTTTCTCTCCATTGTAAAAGCTCTTCCTTATGCACCTCTTTTATGGGATAAAATTTCTTCCATTCTCCCTCTCCCTTACCCCCCTTCTCCCAGTGCATCCTTCTTTCTTCATCTTTTTTTTAGAGATCATTCCAACATAACTCACACCGATGCCCTCTGTCTATGTAAATTCTTTTTAACAGTCCTAATAATGACAAAGTTCTTAGGAGATGCATGTATAATCTTTCCATATAGTACTGTAAACATTTTAACTTTCAGTACCTTATGATTGTGCTTTCATGTTTACCTTTTCATGCTTCTGGATTCTTGTGTTTGAACATCAGATTTTTTTTTATTCAGCTCTAGTATTTTCATCAGGAATGCTTGAAAGTTCTCTATTTGTTAAAAATCTATTTTTCCCATGAAGAATCAAACTCATTTTTGCTGAGTAAGTGGTTCTTGTTTGTAATCCTAGCTCTTTTGCCTTCCAGAATATCATATTCCAAACCTTTTGCTCTTTTAAAGTGGAAGCCACTAAATCTTGTGTGATCATGACTGTGGCTCCCCAGCTTTTGAATTGTTTCTTTCTGACTGCTTAAAGTATTTTCTCTTTGAACTGGGTGCTCTGGAATTTGGCTATAATATTCTTAAGACTTTTCATTTTGGGATCTCGTTTGGGAGGTGATTGATAGATTTTTTCAATTTCTATTTTACCCTCTGGATCTAAGATATCTGGGCAGTTTTTTTATGATAATTCCTTGAAATATAATGTATAGACTCTATCTTTGATCATGGCTTTCAGTTAGTCCAAAAATTCTTAAATTATGTCTCTGCAATCTATTTTCCAGGTCAATAGATTTTCTGAGATATTTCAGGTTTTCTTCTTTTTTTCTCATTCGTTTGACTTTGTTTTTTATTGTTTCTTGATGTCTCATGGAGTCATTAGCTTCCAGTTGCCCAATTCTAATTTTTAAGAAATTTTTTTCTTTAGTGATATTTTTACTCTTTTTTCCATTTGGATAATTCTGCTTTTTAAAGAATTCTCATCAATGGATTTTTGTGCCTCTTTTACCATTTGGCCATTTCTGTTATTTTTGTCAGTATTTTTTGTGCTTTCTTTTCCCAAACTATTAATTCCCTTTTTCATGATTTTCTTGCATCACTCTCATTTCTTTTCTTAATTTTTCCTCTATTATTCTTATCTCTTTAATTTTTTCCAAGAATTCTTGTTGGGTTTGGGTCCCATTTGCATTTTTCTTTGAGGTTTTTTTGTATAGCTGTTTTTACATTGTTATCTTCTTCTGAGTTTATGTCTTGGTCCTTTCTACCACCATAGTAGCTTTTAATGGTTGGATTTTTTTTTGTTGTTATTTATTAATTTTTGTCACCTATTAACTTTTAACTTTATGTTAAATTGGACTCTGCTCATTTGTAGTGGGAAGGTCCTGTCCCAAACATTAGGCTTTTTTTATGCTGCTGTTTTCAAAGCTAGTTCTGGGTCTGCGAGTTTTTGGTGCTTTCAAGGTTGTGTGATTGTGGGAGAGGTGTGGTCACTGCTTTCCTGGTCTGTGGTCTGGTCCCCTGACTCTTCCATGCTATCACTCCTCTCTGCTTTGGAATTGTTACCATGGCTTCTGCCTCCTTGTGACCAACCACCAGCACTCCTCTCCTCCTAGACTGCCTATGGGCCATAGAGTTGCCAATCAGCACCAGCAAAGGGTTCCCTATAATCTCTTTCCAGTTGCCAAATCCCTTTACTGTGCCTAGGCTGAAAGTTCCCAAGGCTGTTGATGTTTTTGTGGCTATTGTTGCCACCATTGCATGTGTGGGCCACGGACAGCCCTCCTCTACCCAATGTCACCAATTTCTCCTGTGGACCTCTTAAATTTTCTTAGGCTAGAATAATGTTTCACCCTGACCTTTTGTTGGTTTGGCTGCTCCAAAATTTGATTTGAGGTGTTATTTTAAAGTTTTTTGGAGGGAATATCGAGAGAATTTGGCTGGGTTGACAGCTTGGCTCTTGAGATTTGTGTGTACTTTAAATTGAATTGAGATTTAGAGGTTTCTCATGTATGTCTGCCAAATAGAAATCAAAACTTCACATTCATCCCCATAGTTTCAAGCCTCCTCACTGGTGAGCTTGATCCTCTGCAGGTTAAGTTCGTTTTGTTGCTTTTCTGTTCTTATGCAAGTTTTCTATTCTTTGGTAGTTCATTAAGGATATAATTTTTTAAATTTTTATTTAGAATATTTTTTCCATGGTTTCATGATACAATTCAGACAATACCTATTGTCTCCTGTGTGGGAAGTACTGTGGAGCATGCTGGAAGAGATAGTTTAGGTCAGACTCCGTCCCCTGTGCTTTTATTAAACTCAAAGTCTAGTAATGAGTTAATGACAACTTTTTGTATGTTTTTGGAGGGGCTTGGGATTTGGGTTGGGTTGGGGGAGGTGGTTTTTTTTGCTTACTTTTGTAGGGGAGAGGTTAAATGAGAGGTCCAAGTCCAACCACAGTATTACATGAGGTCCAAGAAGGCAACAATCATCACCAACTAGTGGAGGAGGGAAGATTTCCAGGAGGGGCGTGCATTTGAGTTAGACTTTAAAGGCTTTTAGGAATTCAGTATGTGGGGGTGGAGAAGGTATCCCAGGCAGAGATAGCAGAGAGAGCAATGGCATGAGGGTAGGAAGGTATAAGGTATACCTTGTAAAGGTATAACAAGAAGTTCAGTTTGGCTGGGACACAGAACACATGAAGTGGATTGTGAGAGCATCGCTTCGGAGTGGCTGCACAAAAGCCGAGTAGAGTTTCATTGGATCAGAACCTAGATTGCAAAGTGATATCCGATTAGACCTGGGTTACTGAGTACTGAAACTAGAAGTTTTCATTCAAACTTTCGGTAACTTTGAAATAATATCAGATAGTTCCTACAATTACAGTAATTAATGTTCAAACTTTTTCTTCTTCCTCTGACAGAATAACACCGATGGGCTACAAGAACTTGCCTGTGGAGGCTTAATTTATTGCTTAGGAGTCGTGTTCTTCAAAAGCGATGGCATCATTCCATTTGCCCATGCCATTTGGCACCTTTTTGTGGCTACAGCAGCAGCAGTACATTACTATGCCATTTGGAAATACCTTTACCGAAGTCCTACAGACTTTATCCGACACTTATGATCAAACCTGTGCTAGGTCTCCAAACCAGTATTACTTCAGTTGTCGAATTAGGAATGGAGGAAAGCAGACCACTGCACAGAAAGGAAAAAAAAAACTGCACTGACTTTGCTAGATTTTTTTAAAAATACAATTACTGTGAACTGAAATTATGATCTATGTTGGGCGGGTTCCTCCCCTCAGCAAAAAAGATACTGTATTAACTGTCTATTGCATTCCACCCTCATGAAATACTCTGTATAGAATGGCCAATGAATATTTGCAAATGAGAATTTTGTATTTTAATCTTATCAATTTTACTGCATGGATTTTCTAAATTAGTAAGTTAAGATGTAAGAAGTCAGTGCTTAAGTGCAATAACAAATTCTTTTTTTTCTTCTTAAAAAATAATTTCTACCACTTTATCCATTAGCTTTGTGAAGAATCATGGATAGAATTCCGACTACTTTTTTTGCCATGTTTCATTGTGGCATAATGTGGTTATTTTTAAATGAAAACTTTAGGTTTTTGTAAATTTTTTAAAGAATTTCATTGAGAAGACATCTATGCAGTTATTCATTCATCTAGGTTGCAAATCTTTGCAACCAGCAGTCAACATTCCATATACTGATAAACATTATACCTCTTCTAGCAATTTTATTATGTCAAATAATTGCCAATTTTTTAAAACTACAGATTCAAAACTTGCCTGCCAACCTATATTTATGAATTCAATGCTGCTTCAGACACTTGATCTAAGGTAGCCTCCTACTATTGGAAAAATTCTTTTGACTTGATTAGTTTTTATGGAGACTTGACTTTCCCTCTGCCTTTATCACCATTACTTCAGGGATCGATCCTTTGGATGATAATGGATTGGGGACTTTTATATCAGGTCAGTATTCATGGGATTGGGTTAACCACCAGTTGAAAATCCTTGAAGATTATGATGAATTAAATTGGTCCTTGCCTAATTGGTGTCCACTGGCTAAGCCAATGTAGTTTAGCATTAGTATTGACTCTTTTCACATTTGAAATTTGAGAATTTGCTTTAAAATTTGCTTTGTATGATTAGATGCATCAATTCATTCACACTCCTGTCTTTCAATTCACTTTTCCTTTTTTTCCTATTAAAAGTTTTTGAACATTATGGGTTTGAAAATCATGAGCCCAGAACCCATGTTTCCACCCCTGGGTCAATGTCACGGTGATAGCGTGTTTAGCATGTTATTGTATCCTGTCTTAATCTTCTATCAATGTCTTATATTAAGATTGATACTCTTGTTGTTTCCTTCACTTGGTATTTCATGTTGGTATTTTTAATAATGAAACAACCTCTTGCCTTCAGCATTGATTCCAGGTATTGCCTATTTTCCATTAATGGGCCTGATCAGTGAGAATTACTTAATGTTGATAACCTACTTTAGGCTCACTAATATGGTAAATTTTAATTTTTTTCTTGGTGTGGGCTTCAAAGGGGATAAATTTTGTTGTTGTTTTAATAAGTTAAAAACTCTGCATGTTTGTGTGAATTATGTGGGAAAGAATGAGCAGAAAACCTCTATAGTATTAGGTGGGAAACAAAACTACATGATCTGAAGCAGGCCCCAGTTCAGCAACCACAGACCACTCTTTTGTATGCATGATTCTCACACATCTGGATGCCTGATCTCTTCCTGTGTGTACATTTGTTTTAATGTATTACTATTTTTGTGGGTTCCTTTACTCTGTTCAAAAGTAGCACTGTCAAAAACCACTAAAACTTATGGAAAATCCTGCTGTAGTCTTGAATAAAACTGTAATTTGGATTTGTTCCATTGTCTCTAAATTAGCTCACTGCCAAAATGAAGGCTTTGCTTTTTTATTTTTTAACTTTGAGTTCATCTAGAATTTATAATTCACATTCTAGCCTGCTGTGTTTCAATAATCAGCATGAGGAGAAAAATAAATACTCTACTGTTTGGAACTTCCCAATATCCTTTTGAATAATTGAAATAGCATCTCCAATGAATAGTCATCAACAGGCATTTTCATCCGGCAGCTACTTAAGGGAAATTGTAGATAATGGTTTGGTGCCCCTTAGTCAAGGAAGCTTTTCCTATAAGATATTTGATATATCAGGAGGCCCATGTCATAAGAGGCTTGCTTGCTAAGCAAAAAAAGGAATTTTAACTGAAATGCTATCAAATGTGTGTGTGTGCATTCAAGGACAGTCCTGTAACTCAGCCTCACTTCAATTTTCACTTGACATTAAATTTTCCTGCAAAGCATTTTTCTTTTTTTTTCTTTTTTCTTTTTTTTTAAAGTATTTTGGACCTCACACATACAACACTGATACCAGTATCTAAGTGGGCCCCTATTGACCTGCCAAGACTGTTACCTCTTCCCAGTTTATTTAAGATTAAGGCTTTGCCTGGTTCAGATTAACAGGGAAGTTCATAATAATGTCTGGGTCTCTCCTAGGTTTATCAGATTTGATTCTGCAATATAAATTAAGTTTGTTCAATGAGATAGTCAGAAAAGTACAACCAAAATTTTTTATAAGGACCAGCATGGCCTTCTGACTTCCTGAGTCCTTCCTGCCTGCCTTCCTGCCACAATGGCACTTAGATTTCAGAATGAATAGGATCATTCACTTTCTACTTGAGATAACCTTGGTCTTAGACCCAAATTCATAAAGTAAAGCTTTTGACTCATTACAAAAGTTTGAAACTTTTCACATCCTGTTATCAGCAGAGCCTCTTTGGCTCTAATAACATTTGTTATATTACTCCTTCTGGTATTCATTTGCCACCTAAAGTGTTTTCTTATCTACCTGCTTGGGGAACAAAAAATGTTCTCAGAAAATGTGTGAGAAATTTGTATCATTTAGTAAGATTGGAATTTCAACATGGAGTTACTCTGGTGCTATTGGGGTTCCTCTATTATTTAGCAAAGGTTGTATAGTCCATTGGTTAAAGAACTGGCCTGGAAACCCTGATGCAAGAAATAAAGAAGAGAAGAAAGTCAGATCACTAGCATTAAAGATGAAATGGGTGAATTTGAATAACAGAAGACTGTATTCAGCACTTACCAGAAACCACAGAAAGGAATAGAATAATGTGTTCTAAAGAGTAAAGGAGCTCAAGACAACCCAAAGCAGCATACTCTGCAAACCTAATTATTAATCTGAAATGATGAATGTTCTATAATAGAGGCATTTTTTAAAAATTCATGCCCCTCCAAAAAAATAGGTTTGAGAAATTATTCCCTTTGCAAATACCCAGAAAACAGAAAAGACAAGAAAGGTCAATACAAGAAACAAAATTATTTTCAGAAAAAGTGGGGGAGTGAGAGATGGACCAGAAAGAGAAAGCCAAGGAGCAAGAAAGCAATAGCAATGACAAAACAGGAACCATCTCTAAAAGGAAATAAAAATGAAAGTAGAACTTAGATAGAAAGGATGATGAAGGAAGTTCATGGTGAACATTAATCTGCCTGGCCTACAAGTGAATTAATGTTTTTATGGTGGGGTGCACTAAACTGAAATATGGGAGAGTGCATAAAAGAGGGAGGACCAAGATAGAAGGGAATGTATAATGGACTCTAATCAAATCAATGGTAATTAATGAGGGAAAAATGTTATTATCTCTCAGAGAGATAAGATAAGATAATGGGATGATTTAGCAAAGGGAGGGACTGAAATTGGGAGGAAAGGGGGAAATGTTAATTTGGAGGTGGGAAGAAGGTCTTATTAAAGGACATTCCTATGGTGGAAGAAATGGAAAGGATAGGAACCTTAAAATGGTCATAATCTTCAGGAATCTGTTTAAAGAGACCACTATCTTATAGACCTTTGTGTCTCCACAGAGAGCATCTGACCTGTAGATAAGGGGAATTAGAGCTTCTGGAGACAACCAGAAAATGAAAAAAGGCACAAGAAAATGGAGAGGGGAGGAAAAAGAGAATTTGAATTAACTGAAGGGAAAAGGGGAGAATTTGATAAATAGAAGGAAGAAAATAGAATTAATAAAATAAGTAAAACACCAAAACTAGGAAAAGACACAAGTAGAAGAGGGAGAGAGAGGAGTGTTTTGGGAGAGAGGAAAAAAGCCTATGGGAACAAAGTTGGATTGAAGTAGATTTATTGGAGATTAGATAACAAAATTCTATAATATCTTGCTTATGAGAAACACCCTAAAAAGAAATGCCATGCATAGAATAAAAATGGGGAATGGAATAAAATTTACTATACATCAGGTAAATCCAAAAAAATAGGAGCTGCAATCATGCTGGCACATAAAGCAAAAGCAAATTTACAATGTAAATAGATAAATAAGGGAATTATATTAGGCTTAAAGGGAACCATGAACAATACACTGTTATTAATATTAAACTCACATGCTTCGAATGCAATAGCATCTAAATTCATAAGGAAAAAAATTAGCTAAAATAAAACATATAAAAATATGATAATTTTAGGAGGCCTTAATACTCTTTCATTTTGGGGGGTGAGGAACTAAGGAAGATAACCAAAACAAAACTATAAAATTAATGAATTTCTGGACAAATTAATTAAAAGACAAGGCATCTTCTAAGTAGTCCTGCTATAGAACATACTTATTTCTCAGCACCTCATGTAACTTTTACAGAAATTAGCTATTGAAACACAAGAGATGCTACAAATGAATGTAAATTGACAGGAAATAATAAACAAATCCTTTATAATAAGACCACAATAAAAACAATAATCAATTCAAATGCACAGACAAAAAAAACATAAACCTAAATGGAGATTTAACAATGAAATAACCACAAAAGGGTAGGTCAAAAGAAAAATTACAAAAATTATTATATGAAAGAAAATAAAAATGATGAAATAACATCAAAATTTGGGGGATGGAGCTGAAGTAGTTCTTAGGGAGGAAATTATATCTCTATACATATCCATCAATAAAGTAAAAAAAGGAATGAATTAATAGAATGCATTTTTAAAAGTTAGAAAGCCAACACAATGAACCTAAAGAAGCACAAAAGATGAGGCATTAAAAATTAGAGGAGAAATAAATTGGAAACCAAAGAAAGGAGAAAACTAAAAACTAGGTTTCTTTGAAAACATGATAAAACTGATGTCTTTCTCCAACCTGTTTAAGAAAAATAGGAAAAAACAAATGAAGAAGGTATAATCAACAAAAACAAAAAAAGAAGAAAGCAAATGAATGATCAGAACCTGTTTTGTAGTTAAACATTAACAAAATTGAGAACATTCAAGACATAAAGAAATGCTAATAAAAATATACCCCAATTAACAGAAAACAAAATAGAGAACTTAAATATCTAATTTCTGGAAAAGGAAATAAAAGCTGTAAAGAAACAACTAACATTTTTTTAAAAATCTGTTCCTGATGGATTCATAGAATTCCACCTAACATTTATTTTTATTTTTGTTGTTTTCAATATTAGCCAACTCTCAATAAACATTTATTAAGTGCCTATGTACCAGGTAACTATGTCAAGTGCTAGGGGATACAAATAAGAAAAATATAGTCCCTGCCCTCAAGGAGTTTACAGTCTAATGGAGGAAGATGATACATAAAAGGGGCTACACATATGTGTCACTACACACGGTCTATCGAACCTTTTTGTCCCTCCAGTAATGTTTTATTATATGTTTTTCCAATTACACGTTGAAATAATTTTTAACATGTGTTTTCTGCCATTTTGTGATCAAAATTCTCTCCCTCTCTCTTACCTTTCTCCCCTCTCTGAGAGGGAGTAAGCAATTTGATATAGATTTTGCACATGCTATCATGAAATACACATTTCCATATTCTTCATGTATTAAAAGAAGACATCACATATACAAAAAAAAATTTATGAAGAAAAAAAGTGAAAAATGGTCTGCTTTAATCTGCATTCATGCTGGTGGATAGCATTTTTCATCATGAGTCCCTTGGAGTTGTCTTACATCATTGTATTGCTGAGAATAGCCAAGTCCTTTACTGTTCATCATCATACAATATTGCTGTTACAGTATACATTGTTCTCCTGGTTTAGCTCACTTCACTCTGCATCAATTCATATATTTCCAGGTTTTTTTGAAATTTCCCTTCTCATCATTTCTTATGGCAAAATAGTATTCCAGTACAATCATACCATAACTCAGCCATTCCCTAACTGATAAACATGCCCTCATCAGTTTCCAATTCTTTGACACCACAAAAAAGAGCTGCTATAAATATTTTTGACAAATAGATTCTTTTCTCCTTTCTTTGATCTAGTTACAGTTGCTAGGTCAATGAGTATGTACAGTTTGATAGCCCATTGGACATGGTTGCAAACTCTTCTTCGGATTAGCTGGATCAGTTCACAACTCCATCAACAATGTATTAGTGTTCCAATTTTCCTACATCCCTTCCAACACTTATCATTTTCCTTTTAATTTTTTAATTCACATTTCTCTAATCAATAGTGATTTGGAACCCTACAGATAGCTTTGATTCCTTCAACTAAGAAGTACCTGTTCATATCCTTTGACCATTTATCAATTGAAGAATGATTAATATTCTTATAGATTTGACTCAATTCTCTACACATTTAAGAAATGAGGCCTTTGTCAAAGACATTTGCTATACAAATTTTCCCCCAGTTTTCTGTTTTCCTTCTAATCATGGTGGCATTGGTTTTATTTCTGCAAAACCTTTTTAATTTAATGTTATCAGAGTTAGCCATTTTCTATGTTAGGCTATTCTCTATATCTTGTTTGGCCATAAATTCTTCCTTTATCCAAAGGTCCAACAGATAAACTATTCTGTGTTCCTTATCAAACTTTTAAAAAGTAGTGAATACCAATATTATACAAATGACCTCAAAAAACTGAGAAATAAAGCATTCTACCAGATTCCTTTTATAAGGCAAATAATACTACAACCTAAACAAGAGAAGATAGAGAAAAAAAAAACTATAGCCCCAAATAATTAACAAATATTAATTCAAAAATTTAAAATAAAAACCTGAGAATAATGATTAATCCAAGAAATCATTATGGCCAAGCTGGACTTATATAAGCGAGGTAAGAATGGTTTGACATGAGGGGGAAAATCAACACAAGTAATTCTGTATATTGTATCTACATGTACATATGTATGTATATATATATATATATATACACACACATATAAAGATAGAGATATAAACATACATATATGTATATATGTATATCCAGAACCATATGATTATCTCATTAGATGTAGGAAAAGCCTTTGACAAAATGCAGTTCTCATTTATATGAAAAAAATAAAATATTACAAACTATAGGCACAAAGGAACTTTTTTTTAATATCATAAAAAGTACCTAAAACCAAAAAACATCATGCAATGGGGTTTTTCCTAGTAAATTCATGTGTAAAACAAACATGCTCACTCTATTATTTAGTAAAGTTCTAAAAACAATAGCAACAAAATAATAAAAAGAAATTTAAAATAGGCAAATGGGAGATGAATCTATTCCTAATGGCCACCAAATAGCACAGTGGGTAGGATGCTGGGCCTGGAGTAAGGAAAATCTGAATTCTAATAAAGCCTCGGACACTAGCCGTGTGACCAGGGCAAACCAGTTAACCTCTTTGTCTCAGTTTCTTCATCTGTAAAGTAGGGATAACAATAGCACCTACCTCCCAAGGTGGTTGTGAGGATGAAATAAAATAATAATTGTAAAGCACATACTGACACATAGTAAGTAACATATAAATGTTATTTTTGTATTGTTCTTATTTATATGATGAATTTACCTAGAAAACCCTAGAGAATCAACAGAAATATTAATGAGATAACAGCTTTGGCAAATCAGTAGGCTACAAAATAACCCCTCAAAGCCAGCAGTATTCCTATATAATTACTAAATTCAAGAGGTAATAATGTAAAGGGAGATCCCATTCAAAATAACTACAAAATCCATGAAATATTTGGGGATCAATTTACCAATGTACACAAAATACTTTTATAGATTCAATTACAACATGTTTTCTAAAGAAATAAAGAACAATTAAAATAGCTGGAGGAATATTCAGTGCTCGTAGCTGTCCCATGCCAGTATAATAAAAATAGGAGTACTACCAGTTAATTTACAGTTTTAATGCTATCCCAAACTATTGGTGGATTTCAAAACCATTATCACCATTTTAGAAAGCAATTTAGAATTTTTAAAATAAAGTGAGATCCAGAGATTTTATACTAGGGGAAAAAAGAGGTCATTAATAAGAAATACACACCAAAATATTTATAATGGCACTTTTTTGTAGGTAGCAAAGAACTGGAAACAAAGTAGTTGCCCACCACTTGGGGAATGGCTAGACAAATTATGGTACGTGAATATAATGGAATACTACTGTTCTGGGGGGAAAAACAATGACTGTGATAAATATGGAGAAATATGGAAAAAACTTACTCCAACTGAAGAAGGAAGCAGAGCCAAGATACACAGTGACAATATAGCACTGTAAATGGAAAGAACCACTGTGCGAAATAACTCTCAAGTTAACATTGCAGAATTATCAAGAACAAAGAGGGCCCCAAAGACAGAGTTGAGGATTCACCTCCCTCACTCCTTTGCAGTGGCAGCAGTTCCATGAGTATGTTTTTGCATATTTTTGATGTATTGCTCAATTTTGCTGTTTTTTTCATCTTTTTTTCTTTAAAAGATATCCTTTGTAATATTTTTATTTTTCTTCGGAGGGCAAGAAATTGAGGCAATGCAAAAAATAAAAATAAAAATAAAAAGCTATAAAAAAATTTTTAAAGAAAAAGATCAAAGAGTTCTCTTCATTGCCCTGAAATCCCTCATTCAGAAATTGCCAGAAAGCATGAAGCTGCTCTGCCTTCTGAAACGAATCTTTGTTTTCTTGTTATTATGTGAGGGCAGAGAAGCAATTGTGGCCTTGAGTCTGCTGGTTATTTCTTTGCTTATCTTTTATTATTGAGCAGTTTGAAGTTGCTCTGGTCTGGAATATGCAATTCCCATGCTAGTAGGGAAAAAACCCACACACCAAAAACCTCTGATTTCATTTGCTTTAAATAGATAGGTCTGGCTGTACAGAACTGCCTCATGCCTGAAAAGCTGGGTCTGGATTTAACATCTGTCAATGGAACTCTACTTTGAATTCAGTAAAAGATCTCACTATTTAAAATAAACTCATGACAAATCCTTTTGTGAGAGGAAGCATCTTTTTGGCTATGTAAATAAATAATCTACTCATTTTTAAAATTTTCATTTTTCTTTCTAGGATCAAAGATTTAGAACTGGTAGGGAGCAATCTTAGCTAACACTGAATATTTATTTGGGGGAGTTCCTTTCCCCTCTCCCGCAGTCATGACTAACTCTTCATGACCCCTTTGGGGAGTTTTCTTGGCCAAGAAACTGGGGTGTTCTATTTCCTTCTCCAGTTCATTTACAGATGAGGAAACAGAGGCAAACAGGGTTAAGTGACTTGCCCAGGGTCACATACCAAAGAAGTGTCTGAGACCAGATTTAGATTGAAAAAGATGAGTCTTCCTCACTCTAGGGCCAGTGTTCTATCCACTGCGCCATCCAACTGCTATCACTGAATTTGATAGCCCTCATTTTACAGGTGAGCAAACTAAAAGCCTAGAGAAGTGAAGGAGCTTGCCAAGAGTCACATCAATAGTAAAAGAGCAGAGCCAAGATCTGAATCCAGGTTCACGAACTGCAGATCCAGGGCAATCCTAATTTATTTTCTAAAGGGCCAGATCTTCCTTAAAGCAGACCAGAGACCTGGACAGGACTTTCAGTGCACGGGGAAAATAGAATGAGAAAACATCTGTGTGACCAGTAGCTGGGGACTATGGCAAGGACTTTTTGCTTCTATTTACCAGACTGTACATAATTTTAAAAGTCAGAATGAATTTTAGAAATCTAGTTCAGATTTCTGCTCAGTCCCCAAAGCTTTGCCCAACATGTTACCAATTTTCCCACCATGTTCAGCTGACTTTCAATCACCATATCCATCCCTACCTACTTTGCTTCCCCGCAGACTTTTGGGATACATGACTGTTGTCTTTAAGCAGAGAAGAAGCAAGGCAGTTGTTAAATTTCCAGTGTGAGTGTTCATACCACAAAAATCCCCAAAGACTCTATTTATCTTGTTGATTGTCTAGTCTTAAGAAAGTAGTGGAGAAAATGTTAATAATGCAGGTTGAACTTCAAAGAATATTCTTTGTGCATTCCCTCTCCCACCTCAAGCTGATTGTTAAACGTTACCAGCACCCCGCCATCTTGAAATATTTGAAGGCTTAGCACTTGGAAGAGGAGTTAGAATGGTTTTCTTTTACCCCAGATGGCAGAACTAGGATCAGTCACTAGAACTTCTCAGTGCCTGTTAAAGCCTTGCTATAAAGACAAACTTCCTAACGATTTGAGCTATCTAAAAGTGGAAATAGGGGCAGAGAAGTAGAATGATGGAGAGCCTGGAATCAGGGATACTCGAGTTCAAATCTGGCCACAAGACACTTGCTAGCTATGTGACCCTGGGCAAGTCACATCATCCTGTCTGCCTCAGTTTCCTCATCTGTAAAATGAGCTGGAGAAAGAAATGGCAAACAGTTCCAGTATCTCTGCCAAGAAAACTCCAAATGGGGGCATGAAGCGTTGGACGTGACTGAACTGAAAAAGTAGAATGGGCTGCTTTGAGAGGCAATGAGTTCCCCATCACTGGAGGTATCAAATGAAATCTGGATGACCATCTTTCAGGACTATTGTAAAGAAGATATTCTAATTCAATGATGTTTTGGACTAGCTGGTCTCTCAGGAGGTTTCTGCCACTAAGATTCTGTGACTAAATCCTCCAGGGTAATTTTCAGGGTTTGTCTTTATGGTATCTATGTGCTAGCCTGGATTCTAGCCCAGTTCTCCTATTACTTTACACCGTGAGCCTGCAAACAGGGATTTTCTGATGTATTGAATTTGGATCCCTAACACTTAGCGTAGTGCCTGGTGCATCGATTAATGGATGTAAACATTGTTCCTGTTCTACAGTTAACTCTCTTCAAGAGCCTTGGATGGCAAAAGCCACGCTGGAGGTTTTCAGCAATGATTTCTCTCCTGGTCGTTTGGCACACCGCTGCTCACACCTTTCTATTCCTATTTTCTATTTTCTAATTTCTGTTCCTACACAGCCAGTCACTCTCCTTTAGAAATAAAGTGGTAAACGTGTTCTCATTCACTTGAACAAAGCATGATTGGAAAGGACAACGTGCTGATTTTTTATTGTGAGTAGGAAAAGTTTAGGGATGATCTGCTTATTCCAAATACCTGTTTTTTAGTGGTGAATAATAGAAACTTGAGGACAGACAGATACATGGGTGTAAAATCCCAGAACCACACAGTTTAGAAAGGACTTTGGACTCTGTGGGGTTCAGCCCACATAATTACAGGGGACCCAGTGGATAGAGCACTAATACCCTGAGCCAGGAAGATCCAAGCTCGTATGTGACCTTAGACATAATATGACCTTGGACAAGTCTGCCTCTGTTTCTTCATCTGTAAAATGGGGATAATAATAACAACAATATTACCTACTTCCCAGGATTTTTGGAAGGAGCAAATGAGAGTGCTTTTTAAACCTTAAGCCATATAGGAATTTAGCTATTGTTATTGTTAATTATTATGAAATCCCTCCTGCTACGACATCCCTGTTTTCCAATGTCCATTTGAAGCACTCCTGTGATATAAAACTCACTGCCACCAGGGGGAGATCACACCTCTTCTGAATCCTAATTTTTAAAAAGTTCTAGCCTAAACCTGCCTCTGCAACATTCACCCATTTCTCCTGAACCCTGGACCAAGCAGGACAAGCCCAATGCATGGTTCATGAAGCAGCCCTTCAAATACTTGATTAAAGCTATTATATTCCCTTGAAATCTTCTCCAGATTGAACATCCCCATGACGGAGGCAGTGTGGAACAATGGAAAGAACACAGGCTTTAGAACTAGAGGACCCAGGTTGAAATCCTACCTCTAATATAAAGAAAAGTTGCTTAACTTTATTCTTCATTTTTTTAATTTGGAAATTTTTATTTAATTAATTAATTTAGAATCTTTTTCCACGGTTACAAGATTCATATTCTTCCCCTCCCCTCCCCTCCCTCTACTCCCTCCCACAAACGACACACAATTCCACTGGGTTTTGTGTGGATCAAGACCTATTTCCATATTATTATTTGCACTAGGGTGCTCTTAACCTTCTTCTTGACTCAGTTTCCTCATCTGTAAAATGAAGGGGCTGGACCAAATGGTCTCTAAGGTCCCTTCTACCTCTAGAGCTGTGAGCTTTTCTTTTCTTTTTTTTTTTTTTCAATTAATCCACATAAGAGATTTTGTGAATGAGTATACTAGCATCTCCACCAAAGAGGCAAATGTCATGAGCTCTCTTCTTAATTACCATCTGTTTCAGGGGATTGAAGTAGGCCACTGCACTCTAGTGCCAACTCTGAATTTGTTTCCATGTATCTTTTGTAATGGAACTATCCACTTGGAAGATAAAAAAAATTAGAGATTTGATTTCATAATTATCCAGTAACCTCCTCCCCAATAGAACAACTTTCACAGATTTCCTAGATTCCCAGACCATCATTTGTCTCTATTTCTTCTTTCTCGGACTCCTCCCTTCTTTCCATTTTCCTTCCCACCCTACCTCCGTCTCCTTGTGTTCCTTTCTACATGGAAGACTCATTAGCAGAACAACAATCCATCTCACCCTGACCACACTTTTGTTTAGCTTTCTCATTTTAAGGTTTTCTGGACGTCTGGGAGATAATAGATTGACAGCTGGGAGTGGAAAGCTGCTGGTTTGCCTGTATAGGGATCATGACCAAGATATTCTTTCTAAACATAAGGCACTGGCTCAGAGGTCAAAGACTAGCAGTTCTAGCCCCAATTCCAGCACTAATTTGCATTTGTAAACTTGGGCAAGTCCCTTCTCCTCTCTGTGTCTTATTTTCTTCTTCTGGAAAATGAGTCATAAATTTAATCCTGAAATGGACTTTACAGATCATCTAATCTGGGGGCTCTTAATCTGTAGCTATAAAATAGTGATAATTCTGGTCTTATCCATGAGCTAAGATAATTATGAGGACTGTAATCAACAGAGCAGATATCAAAGCAGTATGAGACTATAAAATAGCATACGAACATAAATGCATTGCAGGAAAAGATAGTGAATATGAGTTTTGGTTTTAAAAACAGGAGGGAGTCTTATCTGAGACAGAAATATAAGGAAACACCTATAGATTATTCCTTGGGAAATGCTTCTAAGTATAAATAGCTCAAGTCTCTCCCCTGAGCCCCATATCGCTAAGTGCCTAATGGACATGTCAAACTGGATGTCTAGAAGACAGCTCAAACTTAGCATGTCCAAAATAGAACTCATTATCTTTCCCCCAAAACCTAGCCCTCTACCCATCTTCCCTATATCTGTTCAAAACAATAACGTTCTCCCAATCTTCCAGGTTTATAACCTTGGCATCTTCCTCAACTACTCACTCTCCCTTACCCCATTTATTCAATTGGATGCCAAATCTTATTTCTATGTCCATAATAATTCTCACATCTGATCCTTTCTGTCCTCACGCTCAGTGGCTGGGGCCCCCATCACCTCTCTTCTGAACTATTTCAATGGTCTCTCCGTTGGTCTCCCTGACTCATTTCCTCTTCTTTCACATAGCAGCCACAATAATATTTCTTGTGGGCAGATCCAGCCTTGTCATTCTCTTTCTTGGGAGCCTGGAATATAGTATACATTTATAGGATTACTGATTAACAGGTTTATGAAACCTTTTTTTTTAATTCCAAATTTTTTTCCCCTTTAAATTCCTTCTAGGGGGTATATTGAGAGCCAGACCTAAAGACGGGAGGTCCTGGGTTCAAATGTGACCTCAGACACTTCCTAGCTGTGTAATCCCGGGCAAGTCACTAAATCCCCATTGCCTAGCCCTTACTGCTCTTTTGCCTTGGAACCAATACACAGTATAGATTCTAAAATGGAAGATAAGGGTTTAAAAAACTTAAAAGTCCTTCTGAACAGGGATTTGGTCAGGCATTTGAGCTAGTTTCAAACTTAGTGACCTAGTGACCCCTTCTGGATATCTTGGGAAGAGTCAAAATTCTGAGAGCTGTGTTGTGATACCCCAAACATTTCTGTGGAAAGATTTAGGGCTAGAAGGGACCTCATTTTACAGTTAAGGAAACAGAGGTCCTTTAGGGACTGGCTCCAAAGGTTTGACTTGTGTCTAAACCTAAACTTTAATCCACTTTGCTGATAAATCAACCACTGGAATTGGTTTTTCATTGTCCACCAGTAGAGTCAGTAGACATTTATTAAGTACCTACTATGTTTTAGGTACTGTGCTATACTTCAGGAATAAAAAGAAAGGTAAAAAAGAAAGCTCCTGCTCTCAAGGAACTTGCCACCTATGGGAGAGACAATAAATTAATAAATAAATAAACAAATAAATAAATAAACAAACAAATAAATAAATAAATAAATGAATGAATAAACAAAACAAACAAACAAACAAACGAATGAATGAATGAATAAGTGAATGAATGAATGAATATATATATATATATATATATATATATATACAAGATAAATTAGAAATAATCAACAGAGGGATGGCATTAGAATGAAAGGGGATCAGGATAAATGTCCTATAGCAAGTGGGAGTTTAGAAGAGACATGAAAGAAGTTAGGGAAACCAGAAGGTAGAGATGGGAAGGGATCATATACCAAGAATGGGGACAGCCAGGGAAAATGCTTGTGAGATGGAATGTTTTGTTCAAGGAATAGCCAGAAGGATTGTGATGCTGGATTGAAGAATATGTGGATATCCAGGCAGTTAGTCAGTCAAGAAATATTTGCTAAGTACTTACAAGCACTTGGATCTTAGTCAAACATCCAAGATGCCAAGGTCATTCACTGCATTCCAGACCATCACCAGCCCTCCTGTCTTGCTGCTGGACTTTTGTGATTCTAGAAGAGAGAGTGAGGTTTATGACTGTGCAACTCTGCCTCACTTAAAGCCAGTTCATGCACAAGTCAAGACATCACCCACAATATCATTGGTCCTCTTCAAAAACACAGGATAAGGGGCAGCTGGGTAGCTCAGTGGATTGAGAGCCAGACCTAGAGATGGGAGGTCCTAGGCTAAAATCTGGCCTCAGACACTTCCTAGCTGTGTGACCCTGGGCAAGTCACTTGACCCCCATTGCCTAGCCCTTACCACTCTTCTACCTCGGAACCAATACACAGTTTTGGCTCCAAGAAACAGAAGGTAAGGGTTTAAAAAAAAAAGGATAAACAACAATAGCCATTGAGTGCCTACAAAGTATATGGCACAAGAGCAGCTAGGTGGATCAGTGGATAGAGAGCTCTGCCTGGAGTTAGGAGGACCTGGGTTCAAATGTGATCTCAGACATTTCCTAGCTATGTGATCCTGGGCAAGTAACTTAACCCCAATAGCCTAAGCTTTCCTGCTCTTCTACCTTAGAATCGCTACTTAGTGTTATTTTTAAAACAGGAGCTAAAGGGTATTTTTTGTTTATTTGTTTTTTAGTATATGGCATCTAGTGCATCTTGGGAATCTAAAGAATTGAAGAAAAAACTGACGAAATGGTCTACCTTCCCTCAAAGAATTTCAATGTAATCAGGAAGATGTCTATTTAATCATTTACCAAATATTTACCAAGTACCTGCTAAGAATCATCATTGGATGATAGAAAAATGCAATGCTTGGAATCAGAAATTCTGAGTTTGAGTCCTGATTCTAATATTTACAGATGCTGGGTGTGTGATTCTTGGGAAAATCACTTGACCTCTCCAAAACTATTTCCTTATTTGTAAAAGCATAATGTGAGAAATCACTCACTCAGACATTGTACTAGGTTCTATAGAGAATACAAAGGTGAAAAAAATATGGTCCTTGACCTTAAGTTACTCCCAGCTAAGAGAAAAGATAAGAAAAGTACACAGATAGCCATAAGACAAACTAAGTGTTATAAAAGATGGAACTTAATTATATCCATGATTATCCATTATATCTATTATATTCATGATGCATCCCTCTGCTGCTGGATTTGCAAAGGAGATTATGACTCCTAAGAGGTTGTCATTGCATTAATGTATTATTGTCTCATAAAACAGTGAAAAGTAGGAAGCAAAAATATATTTATAGAAAGTTTTGTGTGAGACCCAAAGGACCCAGATAATCTCTAGAACATTTAAAGATGAAACTGAAAGGACAACAAACATATTAAAAATGAAAAAGATCTGCCAAGATTTTCTATAATTACTTTTTAAATAAATCCCTTATCTTCTGTCTTAGTATCAGTTCCAAGACAGAAGAGCAACAAGAGCTAGGCAACTGGGGTCAAATGATTTGCCCTGGGTCACATAGCAAGGAAGAGTCTGAAGTCAGTTTTGAACCCAGGCTATCCTGACTCTGAGCCTGCCGCTCTATCCACAGTGCAACCCAGCTGCCCCTATGATTACTTTCTACAATGATGACCCTGATATAATATATAAAGAAGTGGAAGTATCCATTTAAAAAATAAAGATGAGAAAAGGAAGTAGACAGTGGATAGAGTGCCAGCCCTGGAATGAAGAAGACCTGGGTTCAAATCAGGCCTCAAATATTTCCTAGCTATAGAACCCTGAGCAAGTCACTTAACCCCAGTTGCCCTTACTGCTCTTATGATCTGGAACCAAAACTCAGTATCTATTTTAAGACAGAAGGTAAGAGCTTTAAAAAAAGAAGAAGGAGGAGGAGGAGAAAGAGAAGGCGGGGGAGAAGGAGAAGGTGGAGAAGGAGAAGGTGGAGAAGGAGAAGGAGAAGGTGGAGAAGGAGAAGGAGAAGGTGGAGAAGGAGAAGGCGGAGAAGGAGAAGGAGAAGGCGGAGAAGGA
>NC_058133.1:181402807-181414409 GCF_016433145.1 Gracilinanus agilis
AAGAAGAAGAAGAAGAAGAAGAAGAAGAAGAAGAAGAAGAAGAAGAAGAAGAAGAAGAAGAAGAAGAAGAAGAAGAAGACGACGACGACGACGACGACGACGACGACGACGACGACGACGACAAGTGGACCAGCCCAAGACTGCATGGAGAAGGTCTGTGCTTAGAGGCCTTTAGTGAGACATTTAATGAAAGGAGTGCCTTAAGGAAGGAAAATCAAGGCAAAAGGATATAATCAAAGATATGGAAAAGGGCAAGTATAAGGCCATTTACAGGGCAGAAAATAGTTCAGTTTGATTAAAGCCTGATCAGAACAAAAGATTTGTATAGGTACAGAGAATTCAAGTGTGAGGTTTAGTTTTGCTAAACTTTGTTTCCCCTTTCTGCTTTTTAAAAAATCTTTATTTCTAGGGAGTGCTCCTGACCCATACTCTGAGCAGGAAAAGAGACATTTGGAAATGATTGTGATGTAAAAAACAAAACAAAAAAAAAAAAACAGAAATTTCAGTAAAAAATTTAGCAAAGATAATTAGGTCCAGGCTGTAGGGATTGAGGAATAAGAATTGGAAAATCATCTGCCTAATAAATTCCATTTATATATCGCCTTAAGGTGTACCAAGTACTTTATCTCATTTGGTTCTTATGACAACCCTGTGAAGGGTATAGATAACATAAGCATATTATATAGGTGAAAGCCCAGAATCTTAGAGAGGTTAAATGATTTGCCCAGAATCATATACTTGGTATCTGTGGCAAGTTTGAAGCCAGGTCTTTTTGACTCCCAGTCCATTTTTCTTTCTATTCTCCATAAGACCATCTAGCAAAGGGCATAGGGGCTGCCATCTTTGAACAGGTCCCTAAATTAATGAAACCATAGATCCTAGGGAGGCAGCATGAGACAGAGGAAAGAATACTGGCTCTGGAGTCTGAGGAACTGAGTTCAAATCTCTTCTCACATTTCTCACAACCTTGAGTTGGTCACTTTACAACTCCCTGAGCTTAGTTTCTTCATTTGTAAAATAATAGTTGAACTAGATTACCTCTCAAGTTCCTTTTAACTCTAGATCTCTGACCCTATAATTCTTTGATAACAGCAGAATTAGTAGGGAAGGGAGGCAAGATATGCTTGGGGGGAAAGCATTAAGAAAAGAAAAGCATTGGACCAATAAACGCATAGTAGGGAACTTCTTAAGTGAGGAGGTGAAAAGAGGATGAGACTCCAATGAAAGAATTCCAGTTAAATGCAGTCTAAGAGGAGAACCAATATAACCTTGCCTGATTCCCTTCAGCTGCTAACCATCCCCTCTCAAATTATCTTGTATTTATTTTATATATACAGTTAGTACCATTTTAACAAGGCATATGAGTTCCCCCCAAACCATCTTGGCAAGCAAAATCAAGCAATACAAACAAACCACAGGGCTTATGGGGAAGATGAGATTGGAAGTAGCATTTGAAAACTTCAGTGACACAGAAAAAGATAGGAACCTAATAAAAATGGTAGCATGGTTTTATAAATATTAAATGGTTAAGAAATACATCAATACTATGACAGATAGTAGCAGCGTCTTATCTGACTGGGGCTGACAAAGTCAAGTTGTGGAGAGCAAGAGGGCAGCCTAGCCTCTGTGTGCCAAAACTCACCCATGGCAGAAAATAGGAGAGGGGGAAGAGGACAGACCATAGCTCCTACTACACTAGAAATGCACAATAAATAAGGTATTTTACCTGGGGAAAAAACCCAAAAGATTGGTCACGGAAGTTGGGCAGGTTGCAGCTTGTTAGTTGTTATAAATTAGTGTCGTTTTCTGTGTTCTATCACTTCCTTGAGGACAAAATTGAACATAAGCAAATGAAATTCATATTATGTTCAAAATGTTCCCTAATATATTAATTATGTTAAAACCACTTCATGCTTTCAAAAACAATCATTACAGCAGAACCGACTGCACTTACATGTCATCCCTTCTGATGGAGTATAAACTCCTTGAGGACAGGAATAATTTCTTTTTCTTTGTACACCTACATCATAGCACAGTGGTTGGCATGTTTTATATCGCTAATAAATGTTGATTGATTGATTGATAATGAGGCCTAAGAGAGGAAGTTTCAAGAAGGCACCTGAGCATAGGTTTGAATCTATAACAAATTATGCCAAATGTTGCACTGGTGTAAGGGAGAATAAGGATTGTGAAAAGATTTGGTGCTTAAAGACAATCAATGATCAAGAACAATCCCGTGGAATTTATGAAAAAAAATGCTACCCACATCTAGAGAAAGAACTATGGGGAGAGAAATGCAAAAGAGAAACATATGGTTTATCATTCAGATATATGGGTATATGATTTGGGGTTGTGGTTTTTAAAAGATTATTACAAATATGAATGGGTTTTGAGTAATCAGACATGTATGAACCATTGGAATTGCTTCTCAGCTCCGAGAGGGGGGAGGGAGACAATCATGTAACCATGGAAAAATATTCTAAAAAAATAAAAATGTAAAAAATATAAAAAAACAAAGAATTCTTAAACTGAAAAAAAAAGAAAATCATTAGTGACATTTAAGAGGGAGGTTACTATAAAATGGCAAAGGTAAAAAGTCAATGGAACTCATTTTCACGGGGCTGGAATAGGTGTGATGAAGAATCCAAGCCAACCTTAGAAAAAAGAAGTGGCATCTTTTACTCATACAGTGAGAAGGTAAAGAAGATGAGTTGAGGTATGGAAAAAAGAAGTTAAGGGGACTTAGTCTCATTAAAGCACGAAGCAAGCTCTTCTGAGAAGTGCTTGAGTGGAAGAAGGGATAGAAGCTTGAGGCGAAGGGAGAAGGTGTGGAGTATTCTAAGGAATGAACAAGAGGATAAAAAAATTCCACATAGCAGCAAAGACTCGGCTGATATTAAAACGCATGCATTTGCAGAGGGAAAAGCAAACGCAGATTTATTAATTTCTGCAGCAATAATGTAAGCCAGGAAGAAGAAAGAAAGCAGAAATCAATCATAACCACCAGGATGCTAAGGAACTGAGTCTTCTTGGTCTGGAGATCGGAACATCTCTAGATGTAAATAAAAAAGGTCAAGGGATAGGAGTCCTGGTTGTTAGTAAGACTTGGGGGATGGGAGGGATGCTGTGATCACAGACAGGAACCAACAAGTTTAAGATTTCCAAGTCAAGTATCAAGTAATGATAAACTCCAAGGTATGGCAGTATTGATGAGTGGCTGACAAGATACGAAGATGAGGACCAATAAGGCAGATGAGAACAAGTTGCTTTGAAATCATCCTTTCAGGCAGAGCATCAGCACGATTGTTAAAGCCACTTCTTAGAGGTTTAGCTTTGGGTAAGACATTTAAACTCCCTGGACCTCAGTTTCCACATCTGTAAAATGAAATGATTTAATGAGGTGGCTTCTGAGGTTCCTTCTAGATCTTTGGATCTAGGTACCTAAAAACTTTGGAGGCAGCTAAGCGACTCAGTAAATAGAGTGCTGGGTCTGGGGTCAGGAAGATGTGAGTTAAAATCCAGCCTCAGATACTAGCTCTATGACCCTGAGCAAGTCACTTAACCAGTTTACTTTAATCCACTGGAGAAGGAAATAGAAAACCAACTGCCAAGTATCACTGCCAAGAAAACCCCATGACCAACACTGGATTGCTAAGATCCATGGGGTAATGAAGAATTGAACATGACTGAACAACACTTAAAATCCACCCCGGGCTTCGATTTCTTCATGTGTAAAATGGCTGGACGAGATGACTTGTGACATTGGTTCCTCCACACTCCAGATCTGAGTCTCTCTAAGGTCCCTTTCTGCTCTGGCATGCCACAATTCTAAAGCAGAAATCAGAGAAATAAAAAATATGAGATATATTTAATTAACACCTGGCTTCCTGTGACCCATCTCACTTTGAGGCCACTATTCTTACCTACTTGTTATACTCAGTTCTTTTCCATCACAGCATGAATAAAACATATTAAGTAAAATAAGCCTGAATTAAAAAAACTAGCTGTACAAAAGGGAAATAATTCCCTTTCCTTGGAACTATCTGCATCATTACTCTTCTCTCCATAGCACAGATAATTGAGGGTTGATGACATCTCGGTTTTAGGGAAAATCATTCCAGAGGCTCCCAAAAGAAAATGATGACTCTGGAAGAGAAAAGTAGACCAGAGAGACAAATTCTTGGGTTACAGAGAATGTTGAATCATAGCCAGCCCTAAGACCCCCAAGCCATTTGGGAACCATGAAAATCTCTTTCCTGAAAAGTTGCAGGTGCATTCAAGGTACCACCTGCCTTTGCAGCTCAGTCCAGGGCAGATGTCATCATCCTTATTTTCCAGTTTGAGAAATAGTCACACAGAAACCATAAATGACTCTCTCCAAACTGAATAGCAAGTTGTTGACAGAACCAGGACTGGGACCATGAAGACTGGCTCCTTTAAAAAAAATCAATCCTGCCAAGTTCTCTATGAGGCATCATCTGCTTTTTAGTCAAAGTCTAGGAAAAATTAAACTTGAAGAAATGAATAGAACCATAATTAAGGGACCTGGCAAGGGAACCCAACTCCCTGAGAGAACAGCTTGTGCCTTATTCTTTTCTTATACTTCTAGAGCAGTCGTAAGATTTTTTTCTCCTTTTGCTCAAATCTTTGTTGTTTTAAAATAAAAACTTAAGAAAATGAAACTAAGGTTGTTCTGTGTATACAGATAAACAATTTAGGATCGAGGGGTCTAGAGCTAAAAGGAACCTCAAAGATCACATAGTCTAGGGGCCCATTGTCTTTTTTTTTATATCATAGACCCCTTTGGCAGTCTAGGAATGCCTAGGGATGGATGGAGCACTTCTCAGAATAGGGCTTAACACATAAAATACATAGGATTAAAAATATTATATTTTTTAAAGTTTACAAGTCCAAGGTTAAGAACCTGAATCGAATTCCCTTCTTTTACAGATAAGGGAGATGAATTTATTTTTCTGAGGTTCAACTATTGCTCTCATGGATTTGTAGATTTTTTCTTTAGTCTAATGGTTCCTAAGACTCTTCTCTTCTACGACTCTTTTTTTCTAGGACACTAGAGGACTTGTGTAGTTATGAGAATGAGCTCTGGATTTGAGATCTGAGACTAAACCCCAGCTCTGCTTAGTACCTCTGTGACGTTGAGCAGATTCTTTCCTGCTGGTGCAACCTGAACATTCCTGGACTTTGCTGCATGAGGACTTGCAGACTTTTCTATCTGCCCTGCCACTAAACTTTCTCTTATGGGTTATCTCCCCAAACAGTTGGAGTTCCTTGAGATCAGTAGCTAGCTCATTTTTTCTTCTTGTATTCCTCAGGGCTCAGTACAGTGCTTGGCACAAAGTAAGTGATTAATGAATCCTTTTTCATTCATTCATTCATTCTTTGTGCCTTAGTTTCCTGATTTGTAAAATGAGAAAATGAGACCAAATAATCTCTCTAAAGTGCCTTTCACCCATAAATATTATGATCTTGTGACTCTTAGACATTGTGCCAAGTCCATTTCCTAGGGAGTAGTTAGTCTCTTAGCTAATAAATATTTAAGGAGAGCCCACAAAATAGCACCATGGAAAGGCCTGTGTGAAGGGGTGAAGAAGAGTAGAGAGGGAAACTACATTAGGTAATGAGAAGAGTATTTCTAACTGTGAATTAAGATGAGTGAAAGAGAATCAGATTATGAATGGGGACAGCATCACAATGGGCAGCCAAGTGGCACAGTGGAGAGTGATGAGTATGAGTCAGGAAGACAAATTTCTAAGTTCAAATCTGGCCTCAGATACTTACTACCTGTGAGACTCCAGGCAAGTCTTTTAACTCTGCCTCAGTTTCCTCATCTGTAAAATGAGCTGGAGAAGGAAATGGCAAACCTTTCCAGTATCTTTGTTAAAAAAACCCTAAATGGGGTGGCAAAGAGTTGAACACGACTAAAAATTAAAAAAAAAACATTAACGGGATGAAAAAGAGGGTCAGGAAAAGACAAAGATTATTTTTAAAGAGAGTGAGAGAAGCTGACAGACATCAGCAAATAGCCTGCTACCCTCAAACAACAATAACTTTAATCATAACTAACATTTATCTAGCACTTTTTAAGCTTGGCACAGCACTTTATCATCTTGGTTGATGTTCACAACCACCCTAAAATGTAGGCACTAATATTAATCCCATTTTACAAATGAGTAACTAAGAGGTTAGTTGACTTGCCCAGGGTCATACAGCTGGTCATTGTCTTTCATACTCAAAGAGGACCAAAATGACATCACTGAGGGATGGTTTTTGACTGGAACGTAAATTGCACCAAGTCTTCAGCTTCACTTTCTCTTCCAGACTCATCAACATCCAGCAGCAAGACAAAAGGCAAAAACTGATGATGGATGCAGAGGATAGTCTTTTTTTTTAAACCCTTTCCTTCTATCTTAGAATCAATACTGTGTATTGAATCTAAGGTGGGAGAGTGGTAAGGGAGAGGCAATGGGGGTGAAGTGACTTGCCCAGGGTCACACAGCTAGGAAGTGTCTGGGACCACATTGGAACCCAGGACCTCCCATCTCTGAGCCTGGCTTTCCATCCACTGAGTCACCCAGCTGCCCACTGCAGTGGATAATCTTGGCTTCTTTAATGCCTGATCAAACTCTAAGCATCCCGCAGCACCTCTTTCCACCATCTTTGTGGTCTTTGGAACAAACTGTTCTCATCTGCCCCTGGCATCAGAGGAAGTCTTCGAATGCCTGGGGGAGACATCGCCTTCCCTCAACCTGGGTTAGCCCATCTGCAAGATGGTTTGCTGGAGTACGGCCACTGTACCTGCTACAGCTTTTTGGAACTGTGAGTAAGAAGTGGGTGGTGAATGGACACCCCAGGTGGATGAGCAGCCTTGAAAAGGGCTCAGCGAGCCCTCACCCCAGAGATGCTAGTCTTCCCCCAAATGCTTGTACACTCCAAGTGTATGAGGAAGGATTTGAACTCTCTTCTGACTTCAAGTCCCTGTTTAATCTACTCTGTTGCCTACCCAGTTCTATGTCCAGAGTCTAGGTCTGGGGTCTGATGGAATGGCTCACTCAGAGCCCGATGGCTCAAACACTCCTTTTTGACTCAGAACACATTCCAGGACCCAAGAGATTAAAAGCAGTCCAGAAAGATAAAAACTTCTAGCAGGACTTTTTTTTTTTAAGTCAACTGGAAGTCCTCAGAGTTCTCAAAAGCTCCCCTGCAAAGGCCTAAAAACTGGTTTTATGCACCATTTGTCCAGAGAGTGGACTCCTGGATCCCAATTAGTCCACCTGGGGGCAAAATCAACCTCCACCTCCCCAGGTTTGTGCCATAATTCTCTTGGCTGTGGCAATATGGAAGACTAACTCATGCCCCTCTCCCAATTCGACCAGTATCAACAGTGTATATATAACACGTGTAACAGGTAAACCTTGGGACGAGGAGGAGAATGAGGGGAGAGGAGGGCAAGAACCAATGGAATAATCAGAGATCAAGGCTTATTTGTTCAAGAAAAGCAAAAGAGCCTGAAGACACAGGTGCCAATAATGAGATGGGCTGAAGAAGAAGAGGTTGCAGAAAGTGGAGTTGGAGTAGAAAACTAAGAGATGAGGAGGACCGTGTGTCCGACATCCGTGTGGGGGCACATAGAGAGAGGGTTCTTTCAGCAAATGCTAGGAGCTGAGCTAAAACCCAGTTATGTGCTCTGACTGTCAGACCTGGCATCCATCAACCTCCCTGTGGATGCAGGCTGAGTGGATGTGTGTGTGGCCATAGCAACAGCTACAGTTGGCCCTTCTCCCAGATCACCTTCTAGCAAGAAATCGATCCTGTTTTTAACCCTAACCTGTGCTCAAGCACGAGTTGAACACGACTAAAAAAAAAATCTATCCTTTTCTTTTATCTCATGAAATGTACAGGGCCAGAAAGAATGCCTGGGTTCTACCTCTATTTTTGTAGTTTACATATTAACTGTTTAAATATTGATCTACGTTGCCTAGCCCTTACCACTCTTCTGCCTTGGAACCAATACACTGTATTGATTCTAAGATGGAAGGTCAGGGTTGAATGAATGAATGAATGAATGAATGAATGAATGAATATTGATCTAAACTAGCCTCTTAGGTTCTTATAAAAGGACCTTAAAAGTCATCTAATCTAATCTTCTCATATTACAGATAAGGAAACTGTGGTACAGAGAGATTCAGTAACTTGCCCAAGATCACACAAGTAGTTTTAGAAAGTGTTGGACCTGGAGTCAAAAAGAACTGAATTTAGGAGCAACTAGGTGGCTCAGTGGATTGAGAGCCAGGCAAGGAGACAGGAGGTCCTGGGTTCAAATTTGACCTCAGATACTTCCTAGCTGTATGACCCTGGGTGGGCCACTTAACCCCAACTGCCTAGTCTTTCCTGTTCTTCTGCCTTAGAACTGATATTTCATATTGATCCTAAGTCAGAAGAAAAGGATTAAAAAATAAAACTAAATTCAAATCTTGCCTCAGGATATGTACTAGCTCTGTGATCCTGGACAAGTCGTTTAACCCCACCTCGCCCTCCATTTCCTCTTCTGAATAATGGGGCTAATAATAGCATCTATCTCCCAGGATTGATGTAAAAATAAAACAAGATAGTATTTGTAAATCACTTTTCAGATTTTAAAGCACTATATATTGCTATATATTATTATTATTATTATTATTATTAATCATTCCAAATATATCACTTACCAATATATCTCTCAACTTCTTCCAAGGGCAACATCCACACAAATTCAACCAACAATACATCAACAAAGAAGCATTCAACAAATAGCTGAATCATGAGGATTTGTTTACAGGAACAGAAGGATTTATGATAGCAATTAAAGACAAAGGGATTGATGTAAAGAGTTACAAAAAGGTCATATATCCATAAGGAATTTGGACTTACTGACTGGTGGAGATTATGTAACAAAACACAGAAAATTGCAAAAATTTAGTATCTACCCACAAAATATCTAGAAAGATCTAACCAGGAGGTCAGGATTATATACCAGAAGTTCATTATCTATACTTCATAAATAAACAGATGACAGAACTCCATACTACAAATGTAGATCCAAAATCTCCTGGAGCAGGAGTTCTCAAAGTATGCTCTAGGGATCTCATGAGGTCTTAAGAGAGGCTTAAAGGGAGACCACCAGGACAAAACTATTTTCATAATAATTCTGTGTTTTAATTTCTAATATGGTAAATATGAATGAATGTAACCCAAATAAAAAAACAGCTCTTGGTGAAGGGCTCAATCATTTTTTCAAGCTTAAAGGATTCCTGAGACCTTGAGAACCATACCAGAACTGGGGCATCATCACTGACAGAACTGCTGCTGACAATGTCTGGACTTGGCATTGACCCATATAAACTCAAAACAATGCTTTTGTTTTGTCAACTTAATAACATTCAAAACCTCCAATTTATATCGAATAAAAATGTTCCCAAAATACAAAAACCAATCAAAAGAAATCAGTCTTGTGAGAGCAAGATTACAAACACACACACACACACACACACACATGCACACATGTACATAATCCAAGTTGTTCTTTCTGATCCTAGAGTTGTCCTAAAGATTCATTCCATGACCTTACAGAAAATAAACTTAGATTCTAGCACTTTTATTAAATTATAAAGAGCAGTCATTTTTATCCTTTATGCATAATTGTCAAGCAAACATTAAACATAACGGAATAATAGTAGGATGGTGACTTGTCTTGAGGACCATTTCTTTCTAAACTCCATCAAAAAAGATGAGTCAAATGGAATGATAATAAACATTTGGGTAATATGATGGAGAAAGAGCTTAATTTGGAGGAAGACCTGAGTTCAAGACTTGCTTCAGATACTAGCTTCACAACCTTAGACAAGTCACTTCACCTCTATCTGCCTTAGTTTCTCCTTATAAAAATGAAGAAAATAAAGAGCACCTACTTCCCAGGATTGTTATGAAAATCAAATGAAATAATATATGCAAAGTACTTTGCAAACCTAAAAAGCAGGATATAAATGCTATTATTATTAACAACGATGGTGATAATGATGATGATTACAATAAACACAGTCCATGGTGTGAGGGAGCAGGCAGTCACAAAGTAAGTAAGGAATGCCAACCATGATGATATACAGTGGGTGGGTTCTGAAACTGCTACATTAGCTATAGACATACCAACTTGAAACATTGGCTGACTGGGCTCTGGCAATGCTACCAAATGGATTTACTCCCTAGTCAATGTGATGAATTTGCTCCTATGATTTTAAGAAAGAGGCTGCACAGCATATAGCTGTTGGTTGGAGTTAATCAAAACCATTGTGATTATTAGCTTGACAAGAGGACAACAAAGTGAGTGGTGTTTCTTTCTGTTTCAGATATATATATACATGCCAGCAAAATAGAAATCAGAAATCCCAGTAGCCCTCCTGCTAGAAATAATTCCATGGAGATGCCACTGACTACCATAGTGGACAAAGCACAAGTAAGCATTAAATGAATGAAGGTATGAATCCTTTCATTATGTTCCAATACTGTATCACAGCAACAGAAACATGCAACAAAGTATAGATCAAGTTTCTTATTGCTTTTTTTCAATGGTATCCTTGGTAACTAGAACGGGTTAATAAGAAAAAAATGGCTTCATCCCTAGGCTTCAATTAAACTAAATAAGACATAAAAATAAAGAATTATTGAAATCTGAAGAAGGAAAATTTAAGACCCTAAAGTCATTGAAAAAATTAATAGAGACTCAAGAAATTACATGTGGCAATGAAATGGATGACAAAAATAGCACTGACTTCTCAAATAATTTTGAAAGGGGGATAAGCAAACTTAGGCTGGAATTCCAAAAACATTTTTTTCAAGGTTGACATCATAAATATAATTAGTGGGGTAAATTATACCAAAGCAGCACAATTTTTAAAAACCTAGTTATTGGAAATTGGTCTTGATCAAGGACACATGACAAAACTAGTGGAAATGCGCATCGACCAAGGGTGGGGGGAGGCGCGGGGGGGGGGGTTGAAGGGGAAAGGAGAAGCATGAATCATGTAACCATGTTAAAAATGAATATTAATAAATGTTAAAAAAATTACAAATTAGGAAACTGAAAAAAAAACCTAGTTATTTGCTGAAACCATCAAGATCAAGGACATTCTCTTACAGTTTTTGACAAAAAATATAAAAACATTTCAGGACCTATTTCCATACAAAGAGCCATAGGAGATAATTTCATTAGTGTTTACCCCCAAGAACAGGAATCAGATAATGCAGAAGTGATTTGTCAGAGTTATTGAAGAGGGAAGACTTTGGAAGATGATATCGATATCTAACTGGTACACTCAGCAGAAAACTTGAATGCCATGTTTCCAGTTAAAGTAAACAAAAAAGAAAATGTGGAAGGATCTCCGACACTTCCTATCTATGGAAGAAGGAAGAAGGAAGAAGGAAGAAGGAAGAAGGAAGAAGGAAGAAGGAAGAAGAAGAAGAAGAAGAAGAAGAAGAAGAAGAAGAAGAAGAAGAAGAAGAAGAAGAAGAAGAAGAAGAAGAAGGAGGAGGAGGAGGAGGAGGAGGAGGA
>NC_058133.1:181438286-181645182 GCF_016433145.1 Gracilinanus agilis
TTTCCCCCCATGGTTATATGATTTATATTGTCTCCCTTCCCCTCTCCCAGAGTTGACAAGCAATTCCACTGTTAACCTCAAATTCTTAATGGTACTCCTCCACCGGTCCAGGTTCTCTAAGGTTAGGGAGGCTAATTTACAAGACAGGTTGCTGGCTGCAGCAGTGAGGAACAATCTCTTTATGGCTGACCTTTCTTCAAAATGCAATAGGGGGGTGGCAGCTGGGTAGCTCAGTGGATTGAGAGTCAGGCCTAGAGATGGGAAGTCCTAGGTTCAAATCCGGCCTCAGACACTTCCCAGTTGTGTGACCCTGGGCAAGTCACTTGACCTCCATTGCCCACCCTTACCACTCTTCTGCCTTGGAGCCAATACACGGAAGTTAAGGGTTTAAAAAAAAAATGTAATAGAGGAGGGATCTGAGCCTCTCTCCTATGACCCGTCATCTTAGGAACTGTCCCAGCTGGCTTTATCCTTCTTAGGGAAGGTTAATCTGCCTTCTGAGAATATCTCATAGGTCCTCAAAGTTTCTCTCATTTCAGGAGAGACCCCTGTGGGTGTTCAGCACATTTTTCACGTGAGAACCTACCCCATTCTGTTAAGAACTGCTCCTTCACCTCAATTTTTTCAGAGAAAATCTGTCTTTTCAATGGGCTGGAACAAGAACTTTGATATCTTGAGTAGAATGTCAACTTTCATAGTAAATAATAAAATAAAATTAGTATTTATTGCAAGTTTATTCATAATAAGTATTACCTTAAATTTATTATAAATAATACAAAATAATTTAAATAATTTAATAAATAATATTATAACTGTATGACTGTAATAGAGAAAGCCAGTGAACAAATAATATAAATATTTATATATTTACATTTTATTTATGTAATATATAAATGTACAAGTTGTTTATTTTTGTTATTTATTAAATTATCATGCTATAAATATAAATATATCATTATACATAAATAATATGTAATATAAATATATTCATATATTTATATTTATATTATGCATGAATAATAAATAATATAAATATACTTATATATTTATATTCTATATAAATAACACAATATAAATATATTTCTATTTGTATTCTATATAAATAATATATAATATAAATATGCTTATATATTTATATTCTACATAAATAACAATGTAAATTTATTTATATATTTGTATTCTATATAAATGATATAGAATATAAATATATTGCATAGGAATAATATAGATTTATTCCTATGTAATATATTACTCCTATGTTATAAATATATTTATATTACATATTATTTATGTATAGTGATATATTTATATTTATAAAATAATTTAATGAATAATGTAAAAATAACAATAACTTGCACATTTATACAGCACAGTCAAAATTACAGAATATCTTCCTTCACAACAACTCTGGGAGTAAGGGGGGTTTATTATTCTTTATTCCCATTTTATAGCTGAGGAAACTAAGGCTCAGAGAACCTAAGAACCAGTCCCACAATCACAATGTTGGAGCTATAATCTAGAATCTAGATCATCTGACTCCAAAATTAATGCTCTTTTCCACCACGTCTTGCTGCCTCTCAGTGGTTCCAGGAAGGGAGGAACGGGAAGCTCAGAAGAGACAATGTTACCTCAGAGTTTGCAATAGTAGATGTAACCAGGTTTCCAGGAAGACTGATTCTTTTTCAGGCAAAAAGGGAAAGGCTTTCAGAGAGTGAACTTTAGGAATTGGAGTCCAAAGAGATAACATAAGTTCCTCTCACCTGGAGGAAAAAGGTTTGGAATAGTCTGCAGGAAGATGCTGAGCTGAAATGGCTGAGCAAAGAGCAAAAAGGCACTTTGAATGAAGACCAACAGTAAAGCAGTTGCTCACTACTCTACCTATTGAAAAATCTGAGGTCAATAAAAGGACAGAAAAGATTTCATTTTCCTACCCTTTTCTCTGTGTCTTTAGTTGGCAGCCATTTTCTATAAATTTTTAAAAATTCTCTAAGCTGTTTTTAATTCCTGATTTTGTCTCATATAAATTGTACCTGGATATAAATGTTGTGAGTGATATCTGTTAATTTATTGCAAACAGACGAATGGATGTAGCCAGTGAATAGCTTGGAATGTATAGAAATAAGCAGGTTTAAATTTCAGTCTAAAAAAAAAAAGTTGAAATTTCAAGTTGGCTTTGGAAATTCTGAGCTGTAATCATGAGACTATTTTTTTCAAAAATTAATCATTCTCATATAAATAACATGTGACTTAGAAGGATTTACCCTGTAAGCTAGGTGGCACTGACCAGCTAACACCTCCACCCTGTTGAAGCTGAAGCCTTTGGAGCGAGGGACAAGAGTAGAGGCGGGGACCAAGGGAGCTCCCACCTGCTGGCTTACCTGGTGGAAGGAATGGCCAAAACTAAAAATTCTCAATACAGGGACTACTCTCTCACTTAGACGACCGACTTTACCAGACACTGAAACCTGCTGGTTATGCAGAGAAAGGTTATTTTCACATAAAAGGGAAAAAAGATAGATAGTAGAAACTATAGATTGGTGAATCTAATATTGATGATCAGAAAAATTATAAAAAAAGAAGCCATTCACTCAGCTGCATTTAAAACATTTTATTTTCCCCTAATTACATGTAAAAACAATTTTTAACATTCATTTTTTTTCCAACTAGCATTTTTAAAGCGGTTAGTGTGTGCCAGATCCTGTACAAGACACTGGGGATAAATTATGATACAATCCCTGTTTCAGTTGTTGTATCAAAGGGCAGTGGTTGAGGCGTTTTGTAGTTGGCTGCTTTTTATAGCTCTATAGCAGGTTCCCCCAAAAAAAGTTTTAGATTTATTCTATATTTTTCCAGAGGGCAGGACTAGAGACAAGGTAGTGAACTTGCTACCCATTGGCTCATCTGTCAAGATGGGGGAGTTGAAACACTCTCTGCTCCTCTCGACTACTTCCAGGTTTCTCATCACTCTGTAACGTCTCCTTCTTTGAGGTTCCTGCAATTCATATGTATCACCCAATTAAGATCTTGGCAGCTATTTTCTACAGACCTTCAGGTCACTCTTTCTTCTTTTTTCTTTTCTCAATGGGTTTGGTATCTGGTTCATAATTCTTTTCTCCTCCCCAACTCCTGCCTTCACACTTGGACATTTCAACATACAGCCTAGCTTTGCCTCCAATACCCTAACCACTGACTTCCTCAGCTTCTTCACCTCTACCCCACCTCAGACACACAAAGTTGCTCATGCCCTTGATCTTTCCATCACCTACAGCTATACCACCTCCAGGTTCAAGAATTCTGAAATTCTCTTATTTGGCCACAATCGATTGGCACTCCTCCTTTCCCTACCAAATCCTGCTCTTTTGCCCACACCATGACTTTCAATCTCTCAGCCCCTCGGCTCTTTTTCAAGTGATCCCCTCTGGATGTAGACTCAGCCTTGGATCAATTCTATCATCCACTGCCCTAGCTCATACACTTGCTGCTGAATGAAGTAGAATCACCTAAATGTTGACTAGCTTCTGAGCTGTAATCACAAGACTTTTAAATTTATTTTTTATTTTAATGTGATATAAATTATTTATTTTGTTTTAATTTTAATTTTTTAATTTTTAATTTAATTTTATTAATTTTAATTAATTTTAAAATTTATTTATTTTATTTTAATTTAAAAATTTCCTAGCTGTGTGACCCTGGGCAAGTCACTTAACCCCCACTGCTTAGCCTTTACCACTCTTCTGCCTTGGAGCCAATACACAGCTCCTGTAGATTTAATTACCATCTCTATTCTGATGATTCTCATCTTTAACTATGAGATAGAGAAATTTCTCTGCTAACCTCCAATCTACATCTCCAACTGTCTTGCAGACATCTAGAATTGGAGATCTAGTTCCAATCTAGATTCTATATGTCAAAAACTGGACTCATTATTTTCCCCTAAACCTCTCCATGCCAACTTCTCTGTTACTCCTGAGAGCAACACTATCCTCCTAGTCCTTCAGGCTCATAACCTAGATGCCATCTTTCCCCATAGCCAATCTGTCAGTTGTCACCTTTCCAACATATCTCTAATACCCTTCTCTCCTCTGACACTACCACCTTATCACCTCCTGTCTATACTATTGCAGTAGTTTGCCTCTAGTCTCTCCTTACTCCAAACCATGCTCTATTCAGCCAACAAAATGGTTTTAATAAAGCCATGTCACTCCCCAACTCAATAAACTTCAATAGCTACCTATTGCTTCCAGGATCAAATACAAAATCCTCTATTTAGTATCCAAAGTCCCTCTCTACTTCCAACACCTTTTCAGTCTTCTTAAAACTTTATCCTGCCATGTAGTCTTCAACTCAGTGACAATGGCCTCCTTGCTGTTCCATGAACAAGACACTCTATTTTGTAGCTCTGGGCATTTTTTTAGTTGCTCTCTCTTGCCTGGAATGTTCTCTCTCCTCATCTCTGCCTCCAGGCTTCTCTTTAAATCTCAATTTCCTTTAAATCTCAACCAAAATTCTGTCTTTTACAGAATGCCACCCCTAACTGCTCTCAATTCTAGTGTCTTCCCACTATTATTTCCTATTACCTATAAATGGCTTGTTTGTATATATTTGTTTGCATTCTGTCTCTTTCCTTAGATTACAAACTCCTCCTGGGAAGGACTGGTCTTTTGCCTCTTTTTGAATTCCCAACACTTGGCACAGTGCCTGGCACAATAGTAGGCATTATTAAATGACTGATTGGACAGGCAATGTGGCATCATTGAAAAAAAGGGCACAGGCTAGAGTCAGGAGACCCAGGTTCTAGTCCAGGCTCTTCCACCAACTAACTATGTGACTGTGATCAAGTTATTTTACTTCCTTGAATCTCATTTCCTCCTTTTTAATATGAGTAAGTTACACTAGATCTCTAAGGTTTTTTCTACAAGTCTATGAAATTATTTCATTCCAGCTCTATAGAAAGAAGGGCATTTTAATCATTAGTGCTAATGAACTGAGTTGCTTCAAAAAAAAAATAATGAGTTGTCCATTAATGGAGGTATTGAAGCAGATGCTGGATTTGTTAGAGATAATTTAAATAATTTGGGGGGGGATAATAGAAAATGGATTCCTGCATTAGCTGGAAGGCTGGTTAGAGGAGCTCTAAGATCCTTTTGAACCATAAGTTTCTGACTCAATGAGACCAGATTTTTGTTTTTTTAAGATAGCATAGAAAGCTGACAGTGGAAGCTAAGACTTGGGTTCAGGTGACACTAGACAAGTCATTTCATGTTTTATAACTCTAGCTAATTCCCTAAGACTATAAATTATGGAGAAAGTGCCAACTTATACTGGGAAGAGGAGTTTCTTCTTTCAGGAGTTCCCTATGTCAAAGAAATCCTAAGTCCAGTGCCTCTTCCCATCCAATCTTTGTAAAATGTTTTATTCTATCTGTTTATTTTTTTAAGCTCTTACTTTCTGTTTTAGAATCAATACTAAACATCAGTACCAAGACAGAAGAACAGTAAAGGTTAGGTATTGGGTGTTAAGTGACTTACCCAGGATCACACAGCTAGGAAATGTCTGAGGTCAAATTTGAACTTGGGTTCTCCCATCTCCAGACCTGACTGTCCTACCTAGCTGCGCCCCCATCCAATCTTGATATGTGTCTATAGGGGATTCTTGTTACTGCAAAAGAGTTTTCCTACCAGTGATGCATCTATTAAAATGAAACAAAACAATGAGCATTTTGAAATGATTCACCAAAAGATGAAGGAACTCATGGAGGAATGGTCTTTAGAGCAGTCCACTGCTGATAGCTCTGCAACAAAGGAATGCAAGAGGGAGAATTAAGAAGACATGGTAAGCTGTGATAATAACCTGCTAATTCCCATTTATACAGTGGCTCAAAGCTTTAAAAAGACTTTCTTCACAGCTCTATGAAGTAGATAAAGCAAAGATTAATACCTCCATTTTGTAGATGAGGAGTGATAGGCAATTCCCTATTGTCATGGACAAAAGATATGCTTGCTCTCCCTCTCTTGGTCCACACTCGAAATTTTCCTACCTAAAAGAGGATTTGAGAATAGAGACCCCCCTCTATGCCACAAAGAAGCATCAGAGGAGGTGTTTGGTGTAGAACAGAAACCAAAACAGCTACTAAAAAGAATAAGTAATGTGTGATATTGGCAAATGGGAATGGATGTGTGGATTTTTTCCCTTAATTATTCTCTTTTTGTTGTTTGTTTCATTAAAATTCCTAAGTAACTCCCTCTTTTCTTTCCTCCCTCTCCTATACTAGAGAAGGCATCGTTTGATTGAAAAATAGATATATAAATAAAACTAAGCCTTGTTTATTTCTATTTACCAATTCTTTCTCTGGAGGTAGACACATATACACGTATACAAGTCATTCTTCAAGCAATATTTCTGTTGTTGTATATAACGTTCTTTTGGTCTTGCTTGTTTCACTGTTCATAATTTTATGTAGGTTTGTCCATGTTTTTAAAAATTAACCTTTTCACCATTTCTTATGGTGCAGCAGTATGGAGTGATTTTAAATGAAAGAAACAGAATACAAGATAGTGCATAAGCAATGACTATAACTCTGAAAATATACTAGCATAGACCAGGAGAGAATTGGAAGGAACACACATACTGTTCACTTGGTTCTTTGAGGGCAGTATTTCCCAAATTCATAATATTTCTTCTCTGAGTCAATCTTTCATTCCTTTTAGATGCAGCTATGAAAATAATAATGTGAGGCACTATGATAGAATGGGTAGAGAGTTGGCCTCTGAGTCAGAAAGAACTCAGTTCAAGTCCTGACCTTGACACACACAAGTGTCAGATGCTTAGCTTATCAGCCTTCTAGGGAACTAATTCCCTAAGAATTAGCAAGTGCCAACCTGCTGTTGGAGGAGAGAACTAAGCCATGTGGGAGTTTCCTTTGCCAATAAAATTAATCTATTAAGACAATGGTCTAAGAAGTTCCAACATAATTTGAGAACAGAATTGGCAGAACACCGTGATTCTTCATATAGTTAACATATTCCAAATTCAATTTGGAAACATATGCTTGTATTTGGGACATACTTTCTGTGCTAATTTGGGCCATCCCTTAAATAGAATTGTGGTCATTACCTAAACGGTGTCTTAAAACCCACCAATAGCTTGTAGGTATTTACATAATGAGACTCTGTCTCTTCAAATAAACAATGAATTTACTGTAACACAGAACTCATCAATGCAATATTTACCGACTTTCTATTTTGAGGAAAGAGATGTGTGAGGCACTTCAAGGAGATATAAGGAGTTAACAGATAATAATTAATAGTTTGGGGCATTCCATTCCCCTTAAGTAGGGAAATCTTGTATATCTCTTCTCCCCCATTCAAAACCAGAAATATGGTGGCTTGAAGACCACCATACTTTGATTCTTTGAAGAATCCTTCTGAGTGGGAAGGAATCCATAGAAGAGTATAGATTAAAGCTCAAAGGGACCTGAGAGGCTATTTCATCCAACCCAGGAGGAAACTCAGGCCCAGATAGGTGAAATGACTTGTCCACAGTCATAGAAGTAATATGTCAAAGAGCTGGAAGTTCAACCCAGGAACCCTGACTCCAAATCCAGTGGCCATTCCATTGGACCAGCACTGCCATCTTCCACCATGGCCATACTCATTCAATATGTAAGTAAGTGTATATTGTGGAGTAGGCTCTACCCTCATCAATCTATCCTCTACACAACTATAAAAATAATTTTCTTTAACCCTTACTTTCTGTGTTAGTAACAACTTTAAGACTGAAGGGCAAGGATGGCTGAACAAATTGTGGTATCTCTTGGTGATGGAATAGTATTGTGCTTAAAGGAATAATGAACTGGAGGAATTCCATGTGAACTGAAATGACCTCCAGGAACTGATGCAGAGTGAAAGGAACAGAACCAGGAGAACATTGTACACAGAGACAGATACACTGTGGCACAAATGTAATGGACTTCTCTACTAGCAGCCATGCAAGGATCCAGGACAGTTTTGAGGAACTTATGAGAAAGAACACTATCTACATCCAGAGAAAGAACTATGGGAGCAGAAACACAGAAGAAAAACAACTACTTGATCACATGGTTTGATGGGTATATGATTAGGGATATTGTCTAAATGATCACCCTAGTGAAAATATCAATAATATGGAAATAGGTCTTGATCAATGACACATGTAAAACCCAGTGAAATTGTGCATTGGCTATGGGGGTGGGGGTGGGAAGAGGGGAGGTAAAGAACATGTATCATGTAACCATAGAAAAATTTTTCCTAATTAATCAATAAAATTAAATTTAAAAACAACAACAACAACAAAAGACTAAAGGGCAAGGGCTAAGCAAATGGGTAAGTGACTTGCCCAGGGTCACACAGCTAGAAAGTGCCTGAGGCTAGGTTTGAATCCAGGACCTCCTGACTCCAGGTCTGGGGCTCTTATCCACTGAGCCACCTGGTTGCCCCATTTGCCAAAATAAGTTTCCTAATGCACAACTATGATTAAAGGGACCCTGATGAACTCAAAAGCCTTGAATGGTTCCTTATTGCCTCTGGGATGGTATTGTATTTAGAAAGCTGATTGCAGAATCAGAAAAACTAAAAAGCGAGAACATGAAATTCAGTTGGGCAATATTTTTCAAATTCATAATTGTCTTCTGAATTGATCTTTCATGAGGAACATATTTATGAAGAGAACAGGGAGAGATGCTAAGGTGAACTGGAGAGGGAACTGATCTCATTTAGGAAAAATTGGGCTTAATATGTCATCTCTGACATATATAGACCCTAGGCAAGTCACTCATCTCAGGAGTGTAGGAAACTCTTTAAGTCTATGAGGTGTTAGGGCAGCCAGGTAGCACAATAGATAGAACACCAGGCCTGAAATGGGGAAGATGTGGATTCAAATGGGACCTCAGATGCTTCCTAGCTGTGTGACCCTGTACAAGTCACTTAACACCAATTGCGTGGCCCTTGTGTCTTAGAATTGATACTGAGGCAGAAGGTAAGGGTTTGGAGTTTTTTTTAAGACTATAATTTGAAAAAAAAAAGTTGCTAATATTTGTAGAGGGTGTTTTCCTCCTCTTGGAATTTCCATTACCAATGAAATTACAGGTCCAGTCCTTACTGTTATCCCTTTTTTCAACCTAGAATTGAAGTTCCTCTACCATCTGGCTCCCACCTGTCTTTTCAAGCTTATTTCACATTATGTTCCCTTCTGGGACTCACTGGATATTCCAGACAGACTGAATTGCTAATATCCCCCCCAATATTCCCTCTCCTGCCTCCATAAATTCATGCAAATTGCCTGGAATGAACTCCTTCCTCATCTCAACTTCTTCAGCTCTCTCTTCTTCTCTTATGGCACGGCTTATTCTCTTTTTCTTTCTCTTTTCTGTATCTCTTGGTTTTTCCTCTCTCTCTCCCCCTCTCTTCCAACTAAACTATTACAGTGTAATAATTACACCAAATCTGTCTCTATAAATATTGTATTTCCCCACCTCCATCCCATTGTCCAGCAGAGCAAGGCAATCTGTCAAACTGCCACTGTGGGTGCTGTAGCTCTTGCCTCCCCAGCAATCATATCTGAAGACCCCAAAGGGAAATTCTCATCATCAAATCCTTGGATTCATCAAGTGGTTTAGCATCAGAAATCAATATAAATTTATCAGTGGAAATATCACAGAAGATCCATTACTACCTGCCTTGCTGCTACACTCTAAGAAACACGAGACCTTTCCATCTGACTTGTGACTAAAAACTATTCTCTCCGGTAGAATGTGAGCTCCTTGAGGGAAATGACTCTTTTCTATTTAGATCCACCACACTTAGCCCAGTGCTTTGCATGGAGAAAATGCTTAATAAATGCTTTAATTTATTTGTTATTGTTAAACTATATATATTTATTAAATTCATTAATTTATTTGTCCATTCATTCAAACCTGGAAACTCCAATGAGCAAAGACCGAATTATCACACCCACTTTTCCCACCTTCCTTGCTTCTTTAGCTTTCAGGGATGGGCATTCGTGGTAGGATGCAGTTGATAAGATTTAGGCAAATCACCTGTGAAATGGATTTTAGAAAAGTTGAAGTTTTATTTCAAACTCCAATCTCTAGAATCTGAGTCCTGAGTTCAGAAAGGTGGATTGTTTCAGCTCCTCTTCTTTTTATACATTTTTCCCTTAGTAGGTCTATTATGCCTGTATGTCTATGTTTATGTATACACTTAAGGTGTGAAGGAGGGAGAGACAGAAGGAAGGAAATGAGGAGAGAGGGAAGGAAGAGAGGTGGGAGAGGGGAGTGAGGGAGAAACAGGGAGAGAAAGAGAAGTGAAGGAGAGGAAAGGAGAGACGAGACATAGGTAGACAAAGACAGAGTTAGAGGGAAAGAGGGAAAGGGAAGAGAGAAAAGGGAGAGAAAAGGGAAGAGACAAAGACAGACAGAAAGAGAGGGAAGGAGAGAGAAAAAGGGAGAGACAGAGACACAGAGAGAGAAAGAGAGATGGAGGGAAGGAAGGAGAGAAAGAGAGACAGAGAGAACAAGCAAGGCAGACAGAGGGAGAGAGAGGGAAAGAGGGAGGAAGAAAAAAGGAGAGACAGAGACAAAGACAGACAGAGGGAGGGAGGAAAAAAGAAAAGAAATGAAGGAGGGAAGCAGAGAAAGGCGAAAGAAAAAAGGAGAGACACACACAGAAAGACAAAGACAGACGGGAGAGAGGGAGGGAGGGAGGAGGCAGGGAGAGAAAGGGAGAGACATAGAGAGATAATGGCAGAGAGGGAAGGAGAAGAGGGAAATCGAAAGGCAGAGAGACAGGGAGAGGGAGCAAAATAGGGAGGGAGGAAAGTAAGGGAAGGAGAGAGGTGGGAGGAAGAGGGAGCTAGGCAAAGACAAAGATTGCACGAAATTATCTATATATTTTATCAAGAGATCATTTTCCAAGCTCAAAGGGACAATTTCCTGACTTCTTTCCTACAGCCCCTGGCTAAAACTTTATGGCCTCACAAAAAAAAAAAGAGAGGCTCTTCAGTCACAGTGCTTTTCAAGAGATGAAATGAATTTGCTGACAGAAGAGAAGGGAGTTTTCTATATGATCCTTCAGGGATCTGAGGTTTTCTTTCTTTTCTTTTTTAATGTGGAGGACAAAGACATTCAACTCCAGAGAGCAAGTGATAAGGCTACTCCCTGTGTGGGAGGTACAGGAAAGCAGAGGCTCCAGAGGAGACAGTGGTGCCTTGCAGGCAAGAACTCACCAGGGGACAACTAACTCCTACATTTTACACCAGCATTTAATAGCTTTCCAAAGAGAAAATGGCGCTTTTTTTCTTTGCCCAACCTCCAGAGAAAGGGATGAGTGCTAGGTTTGAATTCTGGCTTTGCCATTTATAACCCAGGTGAGCTGGGGCAAGTCCCATTCCCTGTCTAGGCCTCAGTGTCTTCATCAATAAAAATTAGGAAGTGGGACTAGCCGACCTATATCCAAGATATCTTTCAGCTTTAAAGCCTATGAAATTTGAGCAAATAATAGGCTCACTTTCATTCAACACTTTCTTCTCCAAACTATCATTTACAGCAGTGGTTCCCAAACGTTTTTGGCCTACCACCCCCTTTCTAGAAAAAAATATTACTTAGCCCCCTGGAAATTAATTTTTTTTTATTTTAATAGCAATTAATAGGAAAGATAAATGCACCTGTGGCCATCACTGCCTCCCTGGATTGCTGCAGCACCCACCAGGGGGCGGTAGCGCCCACTTTGGGAATCACTGATTTACAGTTTGGAGCAGTCCAAAGCAACCTGGGAAGAAGGTTATTTTCTGAGGGGGGGGGGGGAAGCTGGATTCTCAAATAACCTCAATTTTTAAAAAAAGCCTCAGTCTAAATTGGGAACTACCACCCAAATAGACGCTCAGACATCTAAATTGGGAACTACCACCCAAACAGATGCTCAGACACCTTACCTTCTGGAAGGATACCTAGCTTAGGGCCTACAGCAGCCATTCCCTGAGGTTAAGCCCACCTCCTTCCAAGAATATCTAGGCAAAACGCTTAAAGTTGTGTGGGAAGGAACAAAAGAGTCACAGAATTATAGACTTGGACCCAGAAAGGAGTTCAGGCTTCATTTAGTTCAATCCTCTCTCATTTTACAGATAAGGCAACTTAAGTGGAGAAATTATTAAATGAGAAGATTGAGAGGTCAAATCACAGAGGCACCTTTTTTTTTATCCCTTCCTTTCTGTCCTAATAACAACTCTAAGGCAGAAGAACTAGGCAAAGGCATTTAAGAGACTTGCCCAGAGTCACACAGCTAAGAAGTGTCTGAGGCCACATTTGCACCCAGGTTCTTTTGTCTCCAGACTTGATTCTATCTCTAGAGCCACCCAGCTGCCGCTGTCTTTCTACTAAGTCTATTTCCTTCTCACCTGAATCCTGTATTAACTGAAAAGTTGCACAAATGCCACCCAAAAAGCCAACCACCCTGGAAGGACTGTGTCTTGGGAAAGACCAACAGTAATATAATAACTGGGAATTTTCCCAGTTGGCTCTGTGTGGTAGCTGCGATCATTTGCTCTCTTGTCCTGATTAAAGATTTATTCTCATATAAATACTTTAGTAGTTATGATTTATTTTTCAGAGTGGCACCTGCTTCTACCAGAATACCTGAAGGCCAGGATGAATCGGGCTCTTCACGTGAGATTTTGCTCGATAATGCCTGCCTTCTTCAATGGTTTCCCAGTCTGTTAAGTGGGAAGACTCATTCCATATTTCCTTAAACCCCCTTCCTAATACAGGTCGAGTTAGCTGCCTTGGCAACAGAACCATTAGCTGAGGTAAGGCTCACTCTTTCCGTAGAAATTCTACACATCATCATGGAAAGGATGCTGAAAGACCATTCCATCCTTCTCCATCTTTAAGCACCATCCCACATTCTGCATTTTTCCTAAATCAATTCTAAACATCTCACAGGCCTTTGGGGGGAAGATCAGGGATCAAGAAAGGGACAAGACCTATAATAGCATCGATATAGAGGATTCTCAAGTTAAGAAATTCTCTCTGCCAACAGAGGCTGGCACTTTCTTTGAAATTTAGTCTTAGAACATTGCCTAGAGCGGGGTGGTATATGCTTAGTGGATTCAGAGCCAGGCCTAGAGTCTTAGGTACTTCCTAGCTGTGTGGCCCTGGGCAAATCACTTAACCCAAACTGCCTAGCCTTTACCACTCTTGTGCCTTGGAACCGACACACAATATTGATTCCAAGTTGGAAAGTAAGGTTTGTTTTAAAAAATAGTAATAATAATGATAAAAAGTTGCCTGGAATATAGTAGAGGTGTCAGGGTGGAACTAGAACCCATATCTTTCTGGGGCTGAGGCCAGTTTTCCACCTATATTTCACACTGCCTCTCATTTGGTGAAGAAAATGCTTAGAAAATCTCAAAGTTCTCTTTAAGTAGGAGCTATAATTATTATGAAAGTGCAAGAAGTGAGTTCTAATCCCTGGCAGACCAAAGTACAGATACATGGAGGAGAAGACAAATGTTCAAAGTTTATTAAACATTAAGAATTAACAGACAAAAGTTTGGGTTGAACAACATATATGATGCAATCCTGTATCATGACGCACAATTTTCAGCCGATTGCCTAGGTGAACGCAAGTTTGTTTGTTGTTGTTTTTTAAAACAGATACAATCTTGTGGTGTTCCCCAAAATTACAATGGTTGTTCACTGGATAAAGTTTGGTCTGGCGGTCTCAAACGAAAGGTCCCAGCGTCCTTAAGTATCACAAAAGAAGAAATTTAAAAGAACAAAAGGGCACTCATCTTACCAGTCAAATATAAGCCACCAAGCCTACAGCAAGACTTGTTTCTGTTGACTTTCAATTCACTCCCAGTTGCAAAGAGAAGAACTTAGCAGGGACCTCAAGCCTTATGGAAATGTAGGAGTGGAAAATTCATAGTAGAGAGGCAGTAAGATTCAAGGAAGAGAGTGAGGACCACCCAAGAACTGGCCAACTTAACCTGGACTCAGTCCTGCTGTCACCCAATTGAAGTCCTGGGTCTCTGATGCCGAGTTCTCCCTGGGGAGCAGGGAGCACCTCTTGTGGTACTGCTCTAATAAGCAATAATGTTGTCCCTCTTATAAATAAATATAAATAATATTTAAAGTACACTATAGTCTTGAAGGCAGAAGAATTTCCTCCACCAATGCAGATTTTAATCCATTCAAACCCTGGATGACTGATGAGATCCCCTGTATAAGTTCTTACTTGAGGGAATGCCTATTATTCTGCCTTGCTAGCTCCATTCATAGTCAATCTATCTCGATCTGCTCAAATGTGAATTTATTTCACATGGGCCAAAAGAAGCCACAGAAATAGAATGAAGAGTATTTACTTTTTGAAGGAATTTATTGTTGTCCATCAACATCCTTGGTCTGGCTGATGATAAACTTTTGAGACTTCCCTGCAAGTCTAGTCAAAATGAATTGTCAAATGCAGATGCCAGCAAGTTTCTAGTCTATAAACTCCTGTTTCAAGTTTCAACTCAATTCATTTGGAGGTGATGTGATCTTTGAAACCCATTTTTAATGGCAATTAATCCCTGGAAGGTGCTTCTAATGATGGATGGAAGTGACAGTGTGACTTTTATAATAGAACAATGTTCAATCAACATTATTCTAAGGGTGACTGGACTGAATTTCTCTGTCTTGTTTGCTCCAGATCTTACCAAGTCAAAGCATGAGATTACTTACACTTCAATGACCAGAACTATTAACCTTCCTGGCATGACTAGCTCAAGTGGGGGGCCGGTGGTGTAAACAGAGACAGAGCAGGTGAAGGGAAAAGATAGAGGGGGGAAGAGAAAGAAGAGAGAGGAGAGGGAGAAAGAAGAAGAAAGGAGAGAGACAGAGAAAGAGAAAAAGAGAGGAGAGAGAAGGGGGAAGAAAGAGATAGAGAAAGAAAGAGAGATGAGAGAAAAAGAGAAAGGGAAAGAGAGAGAGATAGAGAGAGAGAGAGAGAGAGAGAAAGAGAGAGAGAGAGAGAGAAAGAGAGAGTGCAACAGATATAAGGCACCTGTGCAGACTCAGAAGTATTTAACTTGTAAAGACGAGGTAGCTGCTTTAAACCTCTCCTGGCACACAACAGAAAGAATGTGGTGGGTTATTTTTTTTTCCTTTTCCACAGAAAACATCTGTGATGTTCATTCCTTACAAACAAGCCTATTCCAAGAAAGATCAATGTTGTTTGCTCAGCTGCCTTTTTATACTTTGATGAGTTAGGATGGTCCAAAATGCAATCCACCAACACTTTTCCACTTGCAAGATATAATTTCTGTCACTGACTTCACAACTGTTAATTATGGCTATTTAAATGTACCCATATCATTAGGAATATGTCAATTACCAATTCCACTGCAATTAACCATTGCCTCCAAAAAAAATCCAAGTTCATAATCATTTTGAGTTTGAACTGATATCCTATCTCATTCTACTCCACCTTTGGGAAGCCAACTTTTCAATGCTAGCTGACATGGATTTCCACTCTACTCCCTTACCCATCTCCCTCCGTGAGTTGTTGTTAGGGGACAGAGTTAATGCCAGTAGTAGGCTAAGAACCTAGCCAGTTTATCAGTTTTGCCACATTCACAAAGATGCTACTACACAGACATTACTAAAGGACTGAGAGTGAGGACTAGGGACTCTGGAGGCAGGAAATTAGAAAATCTCATTGAATAAAAGAAATATTTAATCTAAAACAAAATGCTCCATCTTTTTTTTTTTAAGTAACATTGCAGTCTGTTGACATAATATACTCCAGTGAAACAAGGAACAATCTTTTTTAAAAGGAGAAACATCTAGCAAATTACGGACCAAACACTTAGCACCAATATTCACCCCACATTTCAACACCGTATTTGAGACACGTGTCTGCAAAAGGGAGAATGGGGCTGTTCCAAAGACTTGCAGCAGGAAACCCATCCCGGCAATATGTCATTCTAGAGTGAACATGAAAATTTTGTGGCAGATGCTTTTCCTAAAAAATACTGTTATCGTTCAATAAATATTTGACTAAAATCCATTTTGTGCTTCTGGGTGATTTTGACTGACTTACTTTTTAAGTCCTAAAAGAAAATACGAAAGTTCCTTATGTGTTTATAAGCATGAAGCATTGTGGCAAGTCTCAGTACTGTCATAAAATTTTCATTTACAGCAGAAAACATGCTGATGTGTCAGTGATTGGCTTGAAATAGTAAAGATTTCAAAAACCCCAAAGCATTCCTTCTCTGTACAATAATGGTGAATATATATATATATATCTTTGCTATATAATTTTAAAACATGGAATAAATTTTTTTTCCTTTTCTCTTTGCTATATATAATATATGTCTTTCAAAATACATGGTCAGTATTTGTATTTGAAAAATACTGTACAAAAAAAAAACCTTCCTATAATTACTCTGTATAAACATTAAACAATTTTTTTAATAATTTCTCCTTTTGGTCTAGAGTAAACATTCAAATCGATTGGATTAACCACAGTTTATGACAACATCATCCCCTTCTGAGATACACCAGTGTCTTTACATTCATTTTTTTTTCAGAAGTCCACTTTATAACAGAACTTAACATCCAAAAGCAAACAGCAATAAAGCAATAAAGGAAATTCCAGAATCATTATTATTTCACGAATAATTTCAAGACGACACCAGGGTAGAGAAGAAAAAAGGAGCAGGGCTTAAAAAACACCTAATTTACTAACTTAATTAAAATCATTTTTAGAAACAGCAAGAGTTTTCACAAAAAATATATATGTATATATATTTTACAAAAGTGGAAAAAAAAATCTGAAACCAGTGAACTATGTTCTGGATATATGTCATCTTCAAACTAGAACAAGGGGAGAAAAATGCCAAAAGAAATTTGGGGCGGGGGCAGGGTGCAACACAATTAAACTCCTTTTGGTGTCAAAAGCTGATGAGAGCGAGACTTGTTATTTGGCTCTGGTTATCAATGTATAGCCCATCTTCTGGTAGACCCAGCATCTTCCTCTGACTCTCCTATCTGGGGATGTTCTGGGCATGCTCAAAATGCGTCACTTTCCTTTTTTTTTTTCCTTTTTTTTTTTTTAAAGACAATGAAACTCTCAGGTAGGGAATGATCCTACGTCCACTAGTAAGACTCAGGCAGCATGCTCTAGCATACAACAGGGTTATTGCTTTAGGTACAGACAGTGCAAAAAACACTCTGTGTTGCCCTAGTAATGGTGCTCTTACATAGCTGGGGCTTGGAGACTGGAAAGGAAACTTAGCAGAGAGGGATAAGTAAATACGGGGGCCCTAATGAGTCTAAACAACACTTGAGATTTGTAGACAAGTATCACCAGAATTTAAAAAAGATGAGGAAAGCAATCTCTAAATTAATATTTCTGCAGTGTAGCACTAAGTTATTCTGTGCACCTTATTAGCATGTTAACGTTTGATTAAACATAAACAATAGCTTGTACTCTTAAAAACTGAGATCTACTTTTTTTTTTTTTTAAACTGGGATCATTCTGTCTAAATCCAAGGAAAAGAGTCAAAAGAGTAATAAAGGACTTAAGCAGCACTGACTGGGGGTGGGGTGGGCTGAGAGGGTCAGGATGCAGGAGACAAAGGAGAGAGAGAATAGCCACCATCGTTCTCAATAGTCCAAGTAAAAATGTGGCACTTAAAAAAAAACAAAAAAACTAAATGAAAAGTCAGAGGTGAGGGGAGAGGGGGATAAGGAAGGTGTTTCATAAAAATGGAAAATGCACCTGTACTCATTCTCCCACCTCGGTGCATACGATGTATGTGCCCGTGAGTGCACACAGACACGCACACATCACACACACACAAATACGCACACGCACACGCACACGCACACGCACACACAAGTCAGTTTTTGTCGATGCTTCTAGTAAAGTGCTGACGACAGCAAGGTTGGTTTGGATGTGATGTTATCAAACAGGAAACTCTGTCCATCTATTCAAATGCCAACCCGTAAAAAATGCCATCCTACAGGGGGCCGTGCCTGGCCTCATACTTGGCAAGTATGTTCTTGCATTTACCCAACTCCTTCCGCAAGTCAGCCACCTCCTGGCGGAGGGCCGAGTTCTCTTTCTCCAGGAATGATGCCCGGATGGCAATCTGATTCTCCTTCAGCCTCCGGGCGTCTCGGGAGCGCTTGGCAGCCATGTTGTTCTTTCTACGCCTTGCCCAGTATTTGTCATCCTGCTCATTAGTTGCAGAAAGAAAAGAAACAAGATATTAGATTTCAGCAAAACTCCAGGACGCCCAGACACTGCACTAAGGACAGGCTGGTCATTCTTCTTGGACTCCCTGCTGCATACTGTCGGGGGCTTCTAGGCCCTCGGCCGTTCTCTGGTCCCTCCCTGACGCTGAGCTCGAAAGAGGAATTTGTGAGCCCCGGGAAGTACAACTGGGAGCAAAGGGCCAAAGGGTGCCCTCTGGTGGAAGGGCGAGGGAGGCCTGGGAGGGGGCATTGACTGCAGTCTATCACAAGTCCTGTCGGTGCCCTCAGGCAAAACACCAATGTATGCCACTCTGGTAATGGCTCTGCCCTGACCTGGCAGAGAAGAAAAAGGCTTTCTTCCTGTCTTGTGTCTCCCTCCTGGAAGATTATTGTTCCTTCTTCAGACTCATGGAAGGCCTGGGCAGTCACCCATCAGGAGAAGCAAGAAAAAGTTTGTCACGCAGATTTTTTTTTTTTAATATACCAGACCTGTGATTTTGTTGATGTGAGGAACTCTCCAGAGAAAAACGTCCTCTACGAATGCAGCAACCTTTCTTTTAATTTTTAATTAATTATTTTTTCTGGGTTATACACGTATTATCATGCAAAACATATTTCTATATTATTTGTAAGCAAATAATCTTATAAAACCATAACCCCAAATCATATATCCAGATAAACAGGTGATACATCATATACTTCCATTTGCATTTCTACTCCAACGGTTCTTTCTCTGAAGGTGGAAAGCATTCTTTGTCCCAAGTCCCCCAGAATTGTCCTGGATTGCTGATAGTAGCAACGTCTATCACATTTATCAGCAACCTTTATAAATAACTTATAACCTCAGAGGCTTAAAGGGGTTAAAAGACTTGCCCAGGATCACCAGTATGTCTCTGTCTATCTCTCTGTCTGTATCTCTCTCTCTCTCTCACACACACACACACACACATATGTAAGTCAGCTTTTATTGACGCTTCTGGTAAAATGCTGATGACATTCTTTATGTATATATGCATGAATGAATATATATGCATGCATTATTGGTATGTAGTCCTAATTCTATATATAATTTCTGACTCTGTGCGAATCTGTGTGTGTATATTTCTAACTCTACATTCAGTATAGCATTAAATATCACTGACAAATTACAAAAGTGAATTATTTTCTTTTCTCATGGATAATCAGGAATTGACAATATAATCTCTCCACTAGGGAACTCACAGATGTACACTATTATTGCACGTTTCTGTGAGATATAGGAGGGGCCAAGGAATATTTAAGGAATGGGGTAGGGACAACTGGGTGAATTGAGAGCCAGGCTCAGAGACGGGAGATCCTGGGTTCAAATCTGACCTCAGACACTTCCCAGGTGTGTGACCCTAGGCAAGTCACTTGACCCCCCACTGCCTAGCCCTTACCACTCTTCTGCCTTGGACCCAATACACAGTATTGATTCTAAGTTGGAAGGTAAGGGTTTAAAAACAAATAAAATAAAAATAATGGAATAGCACACTAGAACTTTAAAAATAATTTTTTAATTTAAAAAAAAGGAATAGGGTAAACTGAGTCCCAACACACACATAAGATTCTGTATGTTCCTGACAGCCCTTTCTTATAGACATTATTTAAGCTGGTTGATACTTAGATCCTCAGTGGTGGATGATAGGAAAGCAATCCTACTTTCCATCAAACAAAAATAAAAGAAAATCCTCTTAGGAAAACACTCCCCACCTAGATCTTGCTTTAGAACTCTCCATGTAGGTCCCCCCTCTTCTCAAAATCAGCTTTAGGCAATTCATTTATGAAGCCACCTGAGCCCCATCCCTCTTTATTTTAACGAATTGCAACAACAAATCTCTTAATCCCAGACTGAAAGGGGCAAAGCTGATGTCTGCAGTCACATGCCATCCAGGAAGCCCTGAGGGACCTAATCTGCTTATTCTCCCCTGGAACCCTAAGGGGTCATGGTGGATGCATGTGATTATGTCAGAGGGGCCCAAATTATCCCCTAGGCCTGCTCCCAGTACTTTGAGATCTGTTTTTCATGCCCAAAACCTTGGAGGGAAATGGAATTATTATTGAGGAGCTGGCACACTATAAAAACCACTACTGGAGTAGCTGGTAGCAGACTAGAGGGCTGGCCTGAAGTCAGGAAGACCCTTACCAGCTGGGGAACTCCGAGCACGTAAAGTTAGCCTCTGTTTGTCTCAGTTTCCTCAACTATAAAATGGGGACAATAATAGCAACTGCCTCACAAGGTTGCTGTGGGCATCCAATGAGATTATTTTTGTAATTAAATCTTAGCACAGTGCCTGGCAAATAGTAGGTGCTTGCTAAATGCTTATTTCTTTCGTACTGGTCCCTATCGAGACACCCCTTCTGCATGCTCCATAGGAGCACTCCTGCCCATCATCCCCGGGTGTCATCACCATGAAGATGCTCACAAAGAAAGGGGAGCTAAAACTTCCCTGCGGTGGTCGTGCAGCCCAGGAAGAAGATGAAGGAAAAGGGGGCAGGTCAGGAACGTCTGCAGCCTCCATCCCAGGCCCACGACAGAGAGGGACAGCTGTCACAGATTTCTTTCTTCTCTGCCCACCTCCCTGTCTCGAGCTCCTTAATGAGTCTGCACATTCTATCCTCCACCCCCAGCAAATCTCTGTGGCTCAGGCGTCCTCACACCAGCCCTGCCTTCTCCCAAAATGCTGCAACGCTCCAAAATTACCTCCGTGCCTCCCACCCTCGAGTCGAAGTACCGGTACCCTTCTCTGCCTTAGACTACTTTAATCAGCTTGCTTTCTGAACCAAGAGAACTGACTGAATGCTCTGTAGCTTCTTAACTTTCTCAATAGTCTTTCCTCATTAATCCTCTTAGTTTTCTAATTGGTAGAAATTCAACAGCCTTATATTAAACTACCCTGCAGCTGAGTGACTCTGGATAAATCACTTCATTTTTCTGGGCCAGTTTCCATCTATAAAATGGGGATATTTGGATTAGGTGGTTTCTAAGGTCTCTTCTAAATTTTGAAACAATGATTCTGATGCTTTCCAACCATTTCTAGGCTGTCCCTTAGAGAAAGGGGGTTGGAAGTGGGAGTGGGAATAGAAACATGGCTAGAGGCAGCTAGATGTATGTAATTGAAATTTTGAGGTCTCTGATCTAAACTTCCTATGGACATTTTGGGGTCTTTGAAACTACATTTCCCATGATCCAACTGGCTTCCTCTTTTGTGTAATCATGTAGATAGAAGGATATAGTGAGTGACTGGATTGGCACTTCCTCTTTGGTGACTTGCAACTGATCCAGAATGGGGAGAGGAGGTAACAGGGCGCGTCTTCTAAAATGACTCTTAACATGGCACGTGGCTTCATTTTTCCAATGGCTACCAATAAATCTTTTAATACCATAATATTTTTAAATCTATCCTTTTATATCCATTTTATTTCTTACATTAATGGCGACCACGAAGGGATAGTAGACAGAACCTCAAGCTTGAAAATGGGAGAAGCTGGGCTCAAATCTGATCTCAGATACTTCCGCACTCTGGGCAAGTCACTTATCCCCAAGTGTCTCACCCTAACCCCTCTTCTGGCTTGGAACTGATGCTCAGTATTGATTCTAAGGTAGAAGGTAGGGTTAGTTTTTTAAAAATAAATAAATTGGGGGCAGCTGGGTAGCTCAGTGGATTGAGAGCCAGGCCTAGAGACAGGAGGTCCTAGGTTCAAATCCAGCCTCAGACACTTCCAAGCTGTGTGACCCTGGGCAAGTCACTTGACCCTCATTGCCCACCCTTACCAATCTTCCACCTATAAGTCAATACACAGAAGTTAAGGGTTTAAAAATTAAAAAAATAAAATAAAACAAATAAATAAATAAATAAATTATAGAAATTCAGCTCTATCTGGGGAGGGAAGACAAAAAAAAAAAAACAAGGCTGAGACAACATATCAAAGTTTCTCTGCTCCCTTCCTTCTTTCCCCTGAAAAATACTTCTTTCCCCTGTCATGTCTCTAAGCTTTCTACTCTCTCAGGATTAAGTACTTGTCTTAATTCCCAAAGTTCTCTAAAAGGGCACCCTCTCCTTTCAGGGATCCATCCTCTAAAATGTTTGCTACCATCCCCTCCACCTCCACCCCCCATCACAATTCTTGGGATTCAGTTAGTAAACCGGTGTTTTCTCACTTCCAAAAAGCAGAGAGAATGTTAGAAGGTTAGCTTCAAGATTCTTTCCCAGCTCTAACATTCCAGTTATAGGATAAAACTGATTCATATGTAAAGCGTCTCCTCTCATACTACATCCCAGGGATGTTTGCTCATAAGCCCAAGTGGATTCATAATTAGTAGAACATTGGTAGGTATAGTAACCATAGAGGAGTTATTTTGGGTTTTGGACTAATGAATCAGAAGATATGAATCTTTCTTTCACACTTCCCACCCCAATGTACTCTCTGAAGGGGTTAGAGAGAAACTGGCCCACAAATTCTCCTTTCTGGGGTTCCCCATTTTCATCTTTACTTCTCAACAATCTATTCATTATGGTCCTAACCTGCCTCAGCAGGGGTTTCTATAGCATGCCCCTCAATGATAATTCTATTTTCCCTAAGTCTCTGGGCATGAAAAGTAGATTTCAGAGTACTGGGTGCAGGCGTAGGGATAATTTGGGACCCTCTGACATAATCACATTCATTGACTCTGACCGTTATTGGGGATGGGGGGAATCCTACTGTTTATTACAGAAGGTCAACATATCTCATCCAAAACTAAACTTGATCTGGTATCCTAGAGGTTGCCCTATCCTGACTCCTGAGGCCTTGAGGAGGAGGTAAAATGGTGAGACCTGGTTTCTTTGGTCCTCGTAAGTTAGAAATAAGTCTTCAAAAGGGTCACCACTCAAAAATCCATTGTACCATACTATTTTCCCCTTCCCACCATGATTTTAAAAGTGTGGGGTTTTAGACTTTATAAAAGTACTAATAATTAGTTATTTCTATAAGGTGCTTGCCATTTATGCCTAATCCTCACTCAATTTAAATTATAATTATTGATCTATAATTGACTTTATTCTAAGTTTTAACCAGTTAACAACATTTGCTATTGTTCATATACATTCAGCACTTGATAGTTTTTTGCTCACATTGCTCAATTGTTTACTTTTTCATTTACAAAAATTGTAAGAAGCAACTTGTTTTTGAGGGGGAAGGGACATAATAATATGTGACCAGGAATCATTTTACTATCAAGAATATTTGGAATCTTTGACTATTACATCCTTTACCTGTGGGAGATTTGGGTCTTGGGAACCCTCTTTAGGCTTTTTACCAAGAATGAAACATCCCCACTTAGCAACACTTTGGGAAATTTTCAAATGCCTTAGAAAACTGTATTAGATGGGCTCCCCAGCTTAAGTGCAATAGATAAAGGCCTGAAATATAGGTAGAATTTAGGTAATATGGAAATAAATCAGGGAAGAGCAACCAACTGGAAGAAAGTATACTGCCATCTTGAATATCAGTGCCATTAGACTGTAAGCTACCTGAGAGCAGGGACCGCATATTATCTTTGCTTCTTACTGCCCAGAACAATGACTTGTACTTAAAACCCTGAGTAAATATTTACTAGGAAAAAAAAAACATAAATAGATGAATGTAGGAATGACTATAAATTTCCAGCCTATGTAACCATCATTTTCCTCAGCTTTTTTAAAGTCAATTTGACCAAGAAGCTGGGTCTTGGGTTATATTTTGCTGTTTTTCTATCTTGTCCTAAGAGTAGCAGATTCTGCTTTCTCTGTCCCTTTGAAATCTAGTTTTCAACTTGAGATTTACAATGGAACCAAGACTCAATACAACCTTACACCTGAAGCTGTTGCCAGGAATTTAAATTGGCCTGTTATAGGAGTTAACACTGTTATTTCATCCCTACTCCTCACTCCCCCAGAGATCATTCTAGAAACTGAAGGTGGGAACTATTAGCATAAATCAGTTAAAGAAAGCTCACATTCCCCCTTATTCCAACAAAAGAGTTTTCTACTTTGTGTACCATATTTGGGATTGGGTGAGTAGGAGGGAGGAGGAGGGGGCAGAGAGTTATTTCTACATACATCACTGGATCTGAGATCTCATTGCAATAGTCATTTTTTCTAACAGCACAGTAGATTATATCCCATCCATGCCTTTTCATCCTATGGTACTCTTATCCATATCCTTCCAGAAATCCTCCAAAGGGATGTATCCACTCAACATGGTAAGAGCTCTCTTCCAGACCTTCTGACTATGGATGCCGGTCAAACCCCAACACTTATCTCTTTGCTCTCACTCTACGATCAGCCTACCAATAAACATTAACTTAATTGCTTGTGTCATTACTTTGAATTTATAGAAGACAAGTGTCTTAGAGTAACCCAAATGTAGGCAAAAATGTCTGATTTCAAACACTAAATAATTGAAAAAGTCCTTTTTATTTGGCTTTATAATATATAATATATATTCCAGGAACAGATGCACGTTCCTCATTCTATTTTTATTCGGCAAAGCAGAGATAAGCCAACCTGGGATTAAGCATTCCTCCAGGATAAACTATAAAGTGAATATTATATAGTAGACAACCAGGAGCTATTTTCTGCTAAGGGCTTCAAAGCTGTTAAAATGTTACTGATTCTCCTAATTTTTCTGTGAAATACATACAGAGGGACCAAGCAGGGTTCAGGAAGGTGGGAAATTGAGACACAATGAGATGAAGTCATTTTCCCTCTTCCCAAAGGAAAAAACACCAAAAATCCATCTCTCCCGGCTGCAAGATGCTATCACTTTCCTCAGGTAAACCCTTTGAATTTTCCTCTCTCCAGCCTAGTTACCAGTTCCAATTTACCTTCAGATCTTCAGGGATGAAGACTTTGCGAGCTTTCTTTATCATGGGCTGTGGCTTGAGCTCCTCCTCTGAGAACTTGCGTTTTCGAGGGTCAAACATTTCCTGGCCAGGGATGCTGGACAGAGCCAAGTCAGCTGGGTCTGGTTCATAACCCACGGGGACCTGGATGGTCTCAGGGTCAATGGGACTTGGCGTGTTGCGGTTTGTGGATAATATCTGACCTGTAATGACATAGGAGTTTTGAAACAGAAATACCCCAAGGAGTCCCCCAAAGGTAATAGCAGCCCATTTTTCCAGGAGAAAACAAAACGTAAAACAATCATCCCTTTTGTTTCCATGCTCTGACATCTGCTCTTTTACCTACCCAACAATATTCTTGTTAAAAAAAAAAAAAAGGAGAATTTTTTAAAAGAAAAACCTTGCCTTCTATCTTAGAATGAATAAATACTGTGAATTGGTTCCAAGGTAAACGAGTGAGAAGGACTAGGCAATGGGGATTAAGTGACTTGCCCAGGGTCATGTAGCTAGGAAGTATCTGAGACCAGATTTGAACCCAGGACCTCTGTCTCTGGGCCTGGCTCTCAATCCACTGAGCCACCCAGTTGCCCCCAAGGCTAATAAAATTTTAACTATTTTACTCATTGCAAAACCAGAGTCCACAAAGGAAAGGTGACCTGCTAAACTTCACACAGTAGGTCTAATCACTTGTGTATGGACAGAAATTTAAGATTCATAAATCTTGACCAATAATTCCATGAGGCAGCTAGGGGGACTAGAGCATAGAGGGCTAAAGCTGGATTCAAGAAGACCTGAGGTCTGGTGGGGCAGCTAGGTAGCTCAGTGAAAAGAGAGCCAGGCCCAGAGATAAGAATCTTGGGTTCAAATCTGACCTTAGACACTTCCTAGCTATGTGACCTTGGGAAAGTCACTTATCTCCCACTGCTTAGGCTTTGCTGCTCTTCTGCCTTGGAACCAAATACACAGTATTGATTCTAATTCGTAAGGTAAGAGTTGTTGGGTTTTTTAAGACCTGAGTTCAAATTTGGAATCAGCCCACATGAGTCACTTAATGTGTTTGCCTGTTTTCTCATCTATAAAATGGGGATGATAATAATAGTATCTACCTCCCAGAGTTATTGTGAAGCTCAAATGAGATATTTGTAAAGTTATTTGCCTAGTTCCTGTCACTTGATAAATAATTATTCCCTTCCCCTAAAATAGACAGTGCCTGTATTATCTCAATTTTACAGGAGCAGAAACTGAAATTCCGAGAGTGACTCCATCCAGGCTCAAACTACTAGTAAATGTTAAAGCCAGGCCTGAAAACCAGATGTATTCTGACTCTCAGTCCATGATATACCCAAGGGTTTATAACCTCAGGGCCTGTGAGTGTTTTTGAAAACATTGTGACAAGTATATGTATCAACAGAATGAGTTAATTTTATTTCAGGTTCTTAAAAATGAGATTCTGAGAAGAGGTGCCTAGGTTTTCCTCAGCTGCCAAAGAGGCCCATCACACAAAAAGACCAGACTTATGTAGTCTCACTGATGGAGTCAATGGATTTCCTGCTAAAAATACGCCCCAGACTTCCAGGGCTCTCCCCCTCCCCCCTACAGCAAGAATGTCACAGAAGGGCTTTGCGGAATTTGCTGCTTAGGAACAAAAAGGGTTATGTCCTAGGAGCTTTTGGTCCTGGCTTCAGATTTTACAAACTGCTGCTTTCAAATCCAAAACATCAATGGGGAGAGGCTGGGCGGCTAAAATCACCTCACGCCTACTCCTTGCCGCTGCCAAGGTGTAGGAAAACAGAGAGATTCATTCAGGTTTCTCCAAAACATGTCCTGGGCAGAAGCAGGAAGCCCACGGGGTACAAGTTGGCCCCACAAACTCTGAGTGGGACAGATCTGTGGGGAAATGGAGGGGTGGGGGATGAGTCTGCAAAGACAAGGCCTCCAAATGACCTTTTAGAGTCTCATTCGGTTCTGCATCCTTGCAGACAAAAAGAGAGGAACTGGGTCCAAGAGGTTCTGTCAAGCAAAGGGCAGGGCTTCTGGGAGAGAGAAGCTCCCACCTTCCCAACTAGAGAACACACACTGGGAGGGATCTTGTGTTTCTTGAATGTACCCCCAAACTGAATCTACTCAATAGAAACTGCCTCTCCTCTAGCCAGTGAGGACATTCAACAGGTGACAAGGAGGTGGCTGGACTTAGCTGCTCACTGCCTCAGTTTCCTTTTCTGTCAAATGAGCCAGAAGGACATGGCAAACCACTTCAGTATCTTTACCAGGAAAATTCCAAATAAGGTCAGAAAGAAGCAGGCATGACTAAACAACAACAAAAATACTAGCATTATTATTGTTATGATGATGATGATGATGATGATAATTACACACTCAACTTTTTATCCTCCTCCAAGAGGTCCTTGATTAGGCAATCAACAAGTATTTATTTATATAAAGGGCTAGAATTTAAGAGTATCTCATAGGACCAAGCTTTATCAATTGACAGAGGGCATTTTCTTTCATTCATAAAGCAAAGAAAAGAGATAGCAGGATGAGAATTTTTATTTCAGAGTAAAATTATAGTATCAGCTTTTAATTTGTACTTAAAATACATTTGCACAGAGAAGAGAAATTAGAGTAAATTTTTTAAAAAATTTATATCGATTAACTTCTAGTCCTTCTAAGCGTCAAGCCCTAACTGGGTGCAAGCAGCACTGGGCTAAGCTCTAGAATACAAAAGGTCAACCCTACCCATAAGGGAATCACATTCTTGGTGGGAGAGCAATGGCAAAAAGCTGTGTCAATACAAGAATACCGGGCAATCAGAAAATGATTGCAGGGGTAAGTCATGGGGGGGGGGGGGGGCAAGAAAGGCCTTTTTGTGGAAGGTAGGATTTTACAGTGAATCTTGAAGGAAGTCAAGGAAGCCAGGAGTTGAGAGGAGGAGACAGGGCATTCCAAATATGGGTCCAGCTAATGAAAAAGTACTGATTGAAGAGACAGTACTTTGGAATACATGGAAGGGAGTCTAGAATTACTATCCTAGAAGGATAGAAAAGGCCCTAATTATGAAGAGTTTTAAAAACCAAAGACTTTAAATTTGATCCTGGAGGTACTGGGTCTTCCCTAGCTGGAGAGCTGGGTCTTATTGCCTCAAAGGGGTTAATCCAGGAGTCTGCATTGAGCAGGTGGTCCAGGTGTGCTGGCCACTGCCAATGGCCCTCTGGACAACCATGTTCTATAATAGTAACAGCTGGTACGTAGAGAACGCTTTAAGGTTTGACATGCACTTTGCTCATTTGATCTTAACAGCAACCCTGGGAAGGAAGTAGGTACTATTATTATCCCCATTTTACAACTGAGAAAACTGAGGCAGACAGAGGTCGAATAATTGGCATGTATGTGAGGTGGGATTTGAACTCCAGCCTAACTCCATGTCCAGCACTCTTGTCTACACATCTGCCTAGATGCCTTGGCATTTCAGCCCAGCCTTGGGATTGGAGGTGGTCTAAGAACTCTCTGATTTAAAGCAATGCAATTCTACCACCCCCAAAGGCTGCCTGGAGAAAAGACCTCCGAACCACATATTAGACAGTAAAGTGGCCTGCTCAGGACCCCTAGAACCTGGCCCAGGCTCCATGGAAGATGAAATATGCACTTGCCAAACATCCCACTATGCCTTCCCTGCAAACACTGAACATTTGCATTATAACTTCCAAGAAGGAGCCCAGCCAAGCAGGCAGATTTTTGCTCTCAGAGATGCAAATGAGGTCTTACAGGCCTCCCTCCTTCTGCAAGCCACATTTGCTAATTAATTATGTGGGACTCGCTTTAAAAAAATTAAAAAAAAAACAACAAAAAAAAAAACATGTGCTCTAGTGTTTTCTCTGTTTTGAATTAGAATTGGGTTCTGCGGAGAATTAAGATTGAGAGGGGAGATGAGGACAAAAGCCATTCTTTGCTTCTTCTTCTTAAAAGGGTCCTGATGACTGAGACTTCCAGGAAGGGCTGGGGAGGATCTGGGAGGGATAAAAAAGGTGGATCAAAGGGGACCGAAGAAAGCTGGACAGACATCAGTTCTCCCCAAAGCTGGCTTTCCCTTCTGTCACAGGACTGGACGTGTTAATTTCAAAGAAGAGTGCTGAAAACTGTATGCTTCCTGTTATGCATGAATTTTAAAAGGAATTTTGCAGCTCATATCCCATTAGCTGGTTGACTAATGTTTTATCAATGACCAGCAAGCCAAGTCAATTGTGCCCATGTTGACAGAGACTGATAATTTATTGACTTACAGCTGTAGCAAGGCAATAAATTATACTTTAGTTTACTACTTATTCTCCATAGCTAATTGTTTCCCTGTGCCCCAGCTTGGGACATATCTCTCATTAGTTAAATAAGCAAAATATTAGTTTGGGATTACAAGTAGCTATACTCAGATCCAATCTAGGCAGCTGATAAAGTGAAAAAGAACATTTGGGGGTCTGGGAGTCAGGAGATCTGCGCTCTCCTAGAGATGGAACTGCTTCTACTCTCTGTACTTGAATTCTGAGCACCTGGCATACAGCAAGCACTTAATATTTAATGGCTGGTTGATTCTAGTTTGAGCTTTGCTCCTAATTAGTTGTGTGACCTTGGCCAAGTCACCTAACCTGAGTTTTATTACTTTATCTCCTCTAAAACAAGGGAATTGACCAAGACGACCTTCCAAAATGTCTTCTAGTACTGTCATATTACTAATTTACTCCTATCTTTAATGGTCATTAACCATTACCAAATAATTCAGTTGGAGGCTGAAATAAAAAAACTAATAATTCAGGGATAATGCTTATGGCGAGCTGGAGGGCTTCCTTTCAAGCCTTGAAGTGACTCTGAAAATCTCGTCCTTAGAGTTATATATTTAGAACCGGATGAGATTTTAGAGGTTGTAGAGTCCAATTCCCCAATCCCTCACTTTGCAGATGATTGGAAGGAATCCCAGAGAGGTGAATGACATGTAAGGTTGCACAAAAAGTGATGGAGCAAGGATTCAAACTCAAGTCCTCTGACTCCAAAATCTAATTTCTTTCCATTGCACTATGAGCTGGTCTTACCACTCCTTTCTTTAGTCAGGCTCCTAGGGTACCCCAAGGGAAGAGAGACTCTCAAGTCATAGAAGCTACTTAGATTTAGGAAGTGACCCCGTTACAGATTTGTGCCAGGAAACTTCTTCAGGATTTATAGTCCCTTTATCCCAATCTACAAAAATTTCCCAGACATCAAAAGCCTCTTATATCATAGACAGGACCTAGATTTTGCGTGACACTTCACATTTCAAGAAAAATCTCCTTTTTAAAAAGCTCCGTAAAATGAATGTCTTTCACAAAATGAGTATCTTTTGCAAAATGAATATCACATCATATTCCCTAAGTTTTGTTTTGGAAAACACAGTTATTGTGTCCATGTTCTTTCATTCCCAGCCACCCAAAAGAACTGAAATTTAAGTTCACCCCAAGGGTAACAGAGAGGCACATGATGGTCATGAACAGGCAGCAACCCATAAACAAGGAATTGCAAAAGAGAAGTAGAATCAAAGACTTGTTATTGTTTAATTGCTTCAGTTGGTTCCGACTCCGTGATCCTGTTTGGGGTTTTCTTGGCAGAGATACTTGAAGTGGCTTGCCATGTCCTTTTTCTAGGTCATTTTACAGATGAGGGAACTGAGGCAAACAGAGGAAAGTGACTTGCCCGTGGTCACACAGCTACAAGTGTCTGAGGTCAAATTTAAATTCAGGAAAAGACGAGTCTTCCTGGCGCTCTATCCATTGTGCCACCTAACTGCCCCAGAACCAAGGATGTCACCCAAAAATATGGGAGTGAGAAAGAACTGGGCCATTTAATGTGTTTAGAGAGAGGTCCAACTTCTGGATGACCCATGTGCTCCACAGGATCCATCTAATGTCAAGAGAAAATAAGGGCAGATCTCAGCGCTTCAGGCTGAACTCATGAGAAGCCACGGGCAAGAAGCCTACTGGGGATGGGCAAGCACGGAAGGGCAGGCATGGAAGGGCTGTGACCTGCAGCCCTGGAAAGAATACTCCCATTAAAATGATCACAAATCCGTCTGTGTAATTTCTTGTTATACTGCAGCATTAAAAGCAGGTAGCCACAACAAGCAGACCAACCAGGCTCCCATTTATTTCTTGCACATTAACTTGATTAGTGAGTCTCTTTCTCTTTGCAGTAGTAATAAGTTCACTTCCCTAGAGACAAACTATTTAGCAGGAAAACTCCTTCCCTGACAACCACAGGGCCTTAATTTTTTTTCTTTAATTCTCTGGTTTCACAAGAGGACATACAGGCTGTTGAGAAGATACATAAATATTTTCCTTTAAATCGGTGGTTCTCAAGCTGAAGTATGAACTTTTCTTTCAAAAAACATTTTGATGACTGTATTTCAATATAATTAGTTTCCTCTATGTAGGTAGACACATAATATGTAGATATGTATATAGATACATTGTATGTAGATACATATGTTAGAAAAATCCTCTGTATCACATTTTATGCATTTAAACACATCATTCTGAGGTGAGATTCAAAGACATCATGAGGCTTTTGAAAGTCTCCATGACACATTGAAAAAAGGCTAGGAAAAATCTGCAAATCTGAAGCCTCCTTCTTTCCCCTCCTCTGCTTGTCTGTCCCCAACTCTCATCAGCTCCTCTATATTATATTTTTTATTTCTTATATATTTTATGATGAAATGGAAAAAGTGAATTAGGATCAGAGAACCCAAGTTCAAATCTTGCTGTGTCTTTGTGTATCACTCAATTTCTCTACGAGTCTGTTTACATAACTCAGAAAATGGCAGCAGAGGAAGGGATGTGCTAGATATAGCTAAAGTCCCTTTTAGTGCCAAGTCTATAATCCCTTATTTTTTGGCATTCCCTCACCCTACCTTCCACCTCTCACAAAGGGCTCATGCCTACGAACCAGTCCTCCAGTCCTCCCCGGCTCATCTGGGATGTCCCCCTCCAAGAAAGAGCCTGCCATGCATCGCTAACATAGCGTGAGCTCAATTTAGAGAAAGGTTTAGTTGAGGATTAAGTTTGGGAATGGCTCCTTCTGGACAACATCTGGGTATCTGGGAGTCTTTCTAACTCATTTCAAGTCTTTGTGGCCCTACACACAGTTAGGAAATGTTCTTCAACAAGAAGGGGAAAAGATCTCTGCCCGTTGTTCAGGTGTGAGCGGTGTGAAGTTGGTCATCCAACAAGTGTTCATCAATCACCTGCTACGGATCCAGTACGGGCAACACGAAGGGAGGCAAAGACAGACCCTGCTCTGAAGGAGCCACGTACCATCGATGGAGGACACGAGAAACAAGGGAGCTCTAGATGGGATAAATTGGAGATGGTTAACAGAGAAAAGGTACCAGCATGGAAGGAGATCAGGAAAAGGACGCATCGCAGGTGCTCAGGAAATGTTCGTGGAATGAAAATACAGAGGTCCGGTGTAATGGCTACAAGACCCGGGTTCAGATTCTGATCCAGAGACTGACGAGCAAGACCTTAGCCAACTCATTTAACGTGTTGGGGTCTCAGTTTCCTCATGTGTAAAAATGAAGGGATAGGGCTTGGTGATCCTTAAGGGCCCTCCCAACTCTAAGTCAATGATCCATTAAGAAAGGGTCCCCCGGGAGGTAAGTTGAATAAACAAATCATTAGTTTGAGAAGCAAAAGTCCAATCTAGATAGTTGCTATAGTGGAATGAATGCCAGAAGATTTGGGCTACAACGAACTTGCTGTGTGACCTTGAGTAAATCACTTAACCCTTCTGAGGTAGGTTTTAAAGTCAACACAGAGTCTATCAGAGTTATTTTCCATGCTCCCCTTTGCCTGGGATCAAGTTGCCAGCACAAATACAAGCAAAGGTGTGAGGTTAGAAATTTAGCTCAAGGCGTGAAATGTAAACACTCACTATGAAGCATATGTCTGTCACTATTTGTAATAGGTAACTAGGCTACTCATAGGCACATGGGAACATTCAGTGAAAAAAGAAGAAAAAAAACAACTCTCCAATTCAGAGCTTTACTGAATAAAGCCAGGGTCCCCAACACACTGACTACCAGGAACCAGTCTACCAAGCCTTCCCTAACAGAGGGAATTAATCCAGAAAGGTCCCAGCTTGTGCTCCCATCCCTAAAGGCACCCCACACAGCACCCCCAAGAGCCAGGGAACTATAGTCTGCCTGACCTGAAGAGCAGGGAGGGAGCTCCTATGCCTGTGTCTTCATCCTCCTTCAAAGTGAGGGGCAGGAAGAGTCCCCACAGAGGTCAGGAGAGGCAGTGGTAACAGTAAAAGTCGCAGTCAGTCTCAGTCTCTCTCTCTCTCTCTCTCTCTCTCTCTCTCTCTCTCCCCCCCCCTTCTCTCTCCTTATCCTTTTTCCTTTCCCCCCCAAAATCACCTCATCTCCCAAGTGGAAGGTACTTCAGAGATCACATAGCCATCTGGGACAGAAGCACTGAACAGAGGAAGTATGCCCTCAGAAGAAGTGGGTTCAAATTCAGCTGGGTCAAAGTACTACTATGATCTTAGACAAGTCAATAATACCTCTTAGACATCTGGGGCAGAAGCACTGAACAGAGCAAAGCGTGTCCTCAGACGAAATGGGTTCAATGAATCATGTAACTTTGGAAAACCTATGTATCTATTTGTTACTGGAATAAAATAAAGAAAAACAAAAACAAAATAAACATTAGATGATATAAAAAGAAGAAGAAATGGGTTGAAATCCAGCTTGGCCAAGTATTACTATGATCTTGGGCAAGTCATTAATACCTCTTAGCCATTTGGGACAGATGCACTGAACAGAGAAAAGTGTGCCCTCAGAAGAAGTGGGTTCAAATCCAACTTGACCACCTACTGCTATGATCTTGGGCAAATCACTAATACCTTTTAGTTTCATCTGTAAAAGAGGGAATTGGACTCAACTGCCTTTAAGATTAAGACATCTCACAGCTCTATGCTCTTTATCTCCATCTCTCACTTCCTCAATGATTGCAATAAAATCAAAGTTCATGACTATAATCCTCACTGAGGGTAAATCATATCCTCTTTGCTTTTGAATTTCCCACAATGCCAAGGACAGTACCCAAAATTATACAGCTAGCATTTATATAGTGTTTTAAGGTTGGCAAAAGGCTTTTACTTCATTTGATACTTGCAACAATCCTGGGAGGGGGTTGTTGTTATTTATTATCTCCCATTTTACAGATGAAGACACTGAGAGGTTTTAGTGACTTGTCTGTCCAGTGATACATACTGGTTAATCATCTGAGGTAGCAATGGAATTCAGGGTGTTCTGTCCACTATGTCATCTAGTCAACTCAAATTTTTAATAAATATTTTCAGAATGAATTCTAATATCCTGGCTAATGGAGATTTTTAATTAATAGTTAGGCTTCATTGACCTTAAGCATTTAAAAAAATAAACTTATATTGATGGATCAAAAGAAGCTTCTCATCAGAAAAAGGATGGGGGACCCTTCACTAGAGTATTTGACTTATGCAGCAATAGAGGAATTTAGAAGCTGACTTTAAAGGCTGGATGACACAAGAGAGAGGTATGTTCTCAAACTCCCAAATTACAGTAATTAATACTCCAAAAAAGTTAGGCAGAAGAAATGCATTTGGTCCATTGCTACTTGCTCTGGTCCCAGTAGCTCCTCCTCCTCTCCCCTGTCACACTCTGCCATCTGTCATTCATCCGCACCTCTCTGTGGAACCAGACTCTGAGGGGGGGCTCACTATCCAGGTATGCCCCAGTGGTACCCAGCACAACTCACCGGCCCTGAGATACAACAGCGCCCTGTGTGGCCTGCCTCACTTGAGATGGAACTCGTCTTGGCTACTGGACTGGAGTTAATGGTGTCTCCGTGTGTGGGTGTGTGCATGCTGCTTCTGCCAACGAGCCCAGCCAGAATTCTATCTCCCTGCACTCCAAGGCAGAACTGAGCCACCTTCTATTAAAGAATCAGCCATGGAGCCAAAGGTGAGGAGCCAGGGAAGGAATGGAGGGAAATTAGAACAGCCTGGAAGCTCACTCTATATAAGGAGACGATACACAATTGCTCAGGCTCCCCAAGTAGCCAGCCTACTTTTCTGTGGTCTAAAAGCTGTTGTTCAGTTGTTTTCAGTCATATCTGACTCTTCGTGACCCCATTTGGGGTTTTCTTGGCAAAGACACTAGAATGGTTTGCCATCTCCTTCTCTGGCTCATTTTACAGATGAGAAAACTGAGGCAAACAGGGTTAAGTAAAGAGCCCATTTGGGGTTTTCTTGGCAAAGACACTAGAATGGTTTGCCATCTCCTTCTCTGGCTCATTTTACAGATGAGGAAACTGAGGCAAACAGGGTTAAGTAAAGAGCCTATTTGGGGTTTTCTTGGCAAAGACACTAGAATGGTTTGCCATCTCCTTCTCTGGTTCATTTTACAGATGAGGAAACTGAGGCAAACAGGGTTAAGTAAAGAGCCCATTTGGGGTTTTCTTGGCAAAGACACTAGAATGGTTTGCCATCTCCTTCTCCAGCTCATTTTACAGATGAGGAAACTAAGTCAAAGAGGTGACGTGGCTTGCCCAGGGTCACACAGGAGCCAGAGAGTAGGTATGATGGCCATGAGGTCCTCTGCTTTGGCCATCCCTGAGGGCAACAGAGGTCAGTAGACCTAAGACGTTGCAGGGAGTGAGGCCAGCCAGGGAGGAAGGCCACAGTGCCAGGTGCCAAGGCCAGAAGGAAGTGTATTTCAGAGCTGGTGACACTGGCACGCTGGAGTGGGGAAGCAGGAGGATTTGCCAGTGAGGAATAACAGGGGCACTGTCTCACGTCGCTCCCCCCAGCCACCACATACCCCTCCTCTGCTTCCGTCTCCACCTCGGCTCATTCCTGATGGCCTTTTCTATTCAACCGGACAACAAAGCTAATATCCACCAAGAACACAAGCAGCCTACTGTTAGAGACAGCGAGGTGGGAAGAGGTGAGGTCCAGTGGAATTAACACTGGTCTTGAAGTCAGAAGACTTATCCCAGGCCTGGCTTATAAAATTACTAGTTGTGCTACCTTGGACAACTCACTTAACTCTCAGGATCTCGGTTTCCTTATCTGTAAAAAATGAGGAAAATCACACTTATACCACCTACTTCAGAACTGCTATGAACAAAGAGTTTTGTAAATTTAAGGCATTAAAAATACTTTTTCTCCTCTGTAAAAAAAAACAGAAGAATGATCTCTCCCAGGGCTGCCACAAGAACACATGAAGAAATACAGAACACCATCCGTAGAGGCAAAGGACAACTTCCCTTTTGCATCTTAAGAGGGGAAAGTTGTGTCTGAAGATTCCAGATACCTCACCGACTTCATTTTAGGGCCCTTGTCCACGGATGCTCAGACAGCATCTCAGACTAGAAAGGAAGGTGGCATTCCTGGAACCTTGAGGCCGGAGGGCACACAAACTCTGGAGGGCAGAGGATGACTCTGCGGGCCACAAACCAAGCTCTGGGAAGGGTTGCTATTTATATAAATGACATCCTGCATTGAAACTATGCATCCTTCCTTTTCAAGGTACATTTGTTCCTATGATTTCATTTTATTCTCTCATCCAAAATATAGGGTAAGTAGGACAGATAGAATTACCCTCACTTTTCATAGGGAAACTGAGACCTAAGAGGTTCTTTTGTTTATTTCCTTAGAAATGAATTTAAGTATTTGGAATCTATCTTTCACACATTCTATGACTTCATTTTACACATGAGATATGGTTAGGTAAGGTAATATTTGTAGAGAAATGCATATTCCCTCTTTTCCCCACCTCCTCTCTTTCCCCTTCAGGGAGTTTATTAGTGACCAGAAAGGGAACTAGGAAAAACTCCTACTCCAAACTCCTTTTTCCATATACCAAATTACCTCCTAAGAGAAGATGGGGAAGAAACAAGGAAATTGAAGCAAACAGGGGTAAGTGACTTGCCCAAGGTCACAACACCAGTGTCATTTTTAGACCCCTTTATAAATCAGGTTCTGTTCTCCCTTGAAAGACTTCCCAGAAAAATGACACATGACACCCTTTCACTTCCTCTGTGGTCCTACCACACAGATGACCCTCTCTCTTCCATCTCCATTCCATCTCCCATTCTTGGAATACATGTGGAAAAGTGAACATTACACTCTGATGGGACTATAGCATCAAAACTCAGATACCCTTAAATTTTGAAAACACAAGGTCCACGTTTAGATGTATGTTCATGAAAGGTGGAAGCAATTCTTTTTTTTTTTTTTAAACTATATTTACTGCCTTGACTAGCACCATCCAGACACCATGAAGACCATTAATAAAGAACATCCTCACCATTATCGTGGCTAGAATTTATATCAAAACTTTTAAGTTTTGCAAAGCTCTTTACAAATATACGCCCCTTTGATTCTCATTACAACCCTGGGAGATAGAAGCGCTTCTTATTCCCATTTTGCAGCTAAGAAAGCTGAAGCAGATAGAGGTTAAGTGACTTGCCCAGGATTCAATAGTTAAGTTAAATGTATGAGACTGGATTGAAATTCCTCTTCCTGACTGTCCAGCATTCCATCCACTGTGCCACCTACCTTCTATTACAGCTTCAAACTCCTCTAAGACATTTGGACACTGTATTTATTATTCAGTAGTTTGTGTTTTGATTTTTTTTAAGTGGTTAATTTGTTACTTGTGTCAATTGTCAAAATTATTGATTTTACTCATCTCCACCACCGTGGCTGAAGCCCCCATCTTCTCTCCTCTGAACCATTTATTACCATTTTTTTTTTTAACATTTTAACCGGTCTCCACAATTAATACTCCAAACGATGCCCAAAGTGATATCACTAAAGCTCAATTATGGCTATGCTGTTCCCCTCTTCAGGAGGATCCCAAGGGCTCCCTAATGCCTTGAGAATCAAATCTGTTTGGCATTTTGTTGTTGCTGCTGAGTCATTTTTCTGTCATGCTTGACTCTTCAGGACCACCTTTGGGGTTTTCTTGGGTTTGCCGTTTACTTCTCTGGCTCAGTTTACAAATGAGGAAACTGAGGCATGAGGGTGAAGGGACTTGCCCAGGGTCACACAGCTAGGAAGTGTCATTTTTAGAGCCTTTCATATCAGGCTCCGGTCTACCTTCCTAAACTTCCCAGAAAAATGCCACATTTCTCCCTTTCCCCCATTCACTCTATTCACATTCTATGAATAACTCTTAGCATATTGATGACCCTCTATCTTATATCTCCTAGCCTTTGCACAGGCTGTCTCCCATACTTGGAAAATAACCCCTTCCTCACCTATAACTCTTAGAATTTATTTGCTGTCATTTACTCATTTCAGTCATGCTCAATTCTTTGTGCCCCTATTTGGTTTTTTTTTTTTTCTTTTTGGCAAAGACACTGGCTTGCTATTTCCTTTGCCAGCTTGTTTCACAGATGAGGAAACTGAAGCAAAGTGACTTTTCCAGGGTCACATAGCTAGTGTCTGCTATTATTATATTCTGCTATCATATTATTATCATCTTCAGTTATTATATCAGCTATTCATAATTGGTACATACTTAGCTCTCTAAAGCTTGTAAAAAGTTTTTATGTACTCTTAAAGTTTTACATATTCTGTTTTTATTTCAACCTCCAACTAATCCTATAAGGGTAGTACTTCGGGTATTATCATCCCATTTTACAGATGAAAAAATTGAGGCTGAAGGGGGTTAAATGACTTGTGTATAGATAAAACAACTAATGAGTTCTGTGGCAGAATCTGAACCCAGGTGTTCCGGACCCTAACTTTCATACTCTGTGTGCCTAGAAATACAACCTCTCATTGATATTAAATCCCAAACCAGGAACAAAGTGTACACATGTTCCTTCTTTGAGCTCCACCCTGCCCCTCACCCATTAATCATAAAAGGGAAAAAAGAGTTTCCTTTGGTTTCTACATTGCCCAAACATGAAACTGAAATATAAGGTTTTCTAAGATCCCATAGGGAGGCCAATAAATATTCCCTCTCCTGTACAAATCTCCCCGAAGAGGACCTGAGGCTTCCAGCCTAAAATTCCTGGTCATTCTTGGATAGCAAACTTCAGTCTCTTGAACTCCTCTGCTATCTGCTCTTGGCTTATCCTCATCTCACACACTCTTACACTTACACACACACACACACACACACACACACACACACACACACACACACACACACACACACACACTGTATGAAACTGAATGCCTCACCTTTTCCCCAAAACCAGATCCTTTCCTTCAAATTCAAAATCATGGCATCACCCTTCTCTTCCCCTCCTCTCTTTTCTTCCCCATCTCTTGTCAGGAGGTAATTTGGTTTATGGAAAAAGGAGTTTAGAAGAAGAAATCAGGAATATTGCTAGTTTCCATTATGCCACAAGCAGACTCCATGAAGGGAAAAGAAAGGAGGTGGAGAGGGGAGAAAATAAGCATTTACAGAGCACCTACTGTGTGCCAGGCGCTAGCACTTTCCACAAATATTATCTCATTTGACCTTGAACATAGTCCTTTATAGGGCAGCGAGGCAACAGTGAATAGAGTCCCGGGTCCAGAGACAGGAAGCCTCATCTTCCCAAGTTCAAATCTAGCCTCGGCCACTTAGTAGCTCTATGACTGAGGAGGTCACTTACCCTTTTGCCTCAGTTTTCTCATATGTAAAATGAACTGGAGAAAGAAATAGCAAATTACTCCAGTATCTTTGCTAAGAAAACTCCAAATGAGGGCACTTAGAGTTGAGCTTGCCTGGAAAATGACTGAACAGTTTATGCCTCTCCGGGCCTCATACGTGTTATAAAAAGAGGATACTAAGGGGGCAACTAAATGGCATGGTAGAAAGAGCACCATGCTTGCAGTCAGGAGGACCTGGTTTCAAATCTGGCCTCAGACACTTCCTAGCTGTATGAATTATTACTAACACAGAAAGTGAGGATTTAAAAAAAATAAGTAAAATGAGAAGATTAGATTGGATCAGGGTTTTATAACCTGGAGGCTATGAAGTTTTTTGGTGTTTTTTTTTAAGCCCTAATTTTATATTTTATATATGTATATATATCCTTCTATATTAATTTTTTTTATTTTGTTACAGGGCTAGGCAATGGAGGTTAAGTGATTTGCCCAGGATCACACAGCTAGGAAGTATCTGAGGTCACATTTGAACCTAGGACCTCCTGTCTCTAGGTCTGGCTCTCAATCCACTGAGCCATCCAGCTGCCCCATGAGTTTGTTTTTTAAAATAATCTGATCACTGTATTTCAACATACTTGAGTTTTTTGGTTATCTTTTGTATTTTATTTTATGCATTTAAAAACATTATTCTATAGCTTTGTGACCCTGGGCAAGTCACTTAATTCTCTATTGTCAAGTGCTTACTGCTCTTCTGCCTTGAAACCAATCCGCAATATTGATTCTAAGTCTCAAGGTAAGTGGTGTATTTATTTTTATTAATTGATTAAAAAAAAACATCATTCTAAGAAAGATTCCACAGGTTTTACCAGAAACCTTCAGGGGCCCATGACACACCAAAAAAGGTTAAGAACCCCTAGATCACCCATAAAGTTCCTTCTTGCTCTAACATTCTATAAGCCATGTGAGCTTTTCCTTCACAATGTTTCTCATGTACTCTCTCCCTTTCTATTCTTGTTGCCACCCTGCTCTAGGCCCCCACCACCAGATGCCTGGACGATTACAATAGCCTTCTGCCTCCCCTGCCTCCAATCCATCTGGCACACAGCTGCCAGATTACTTAAATATGTGACAAATTTGTGATTTTGTTAGAATGAGGGAACTTCTGGTGTGGGTGTTCCTTCTACCACCAATGTGGATTAATATAACTTTGTAAATAAGTCAAAATTTAGGAGTCAGTTGCCTGAGGCATGAGAAGAGATCAAGTGATTCACCCAGGGTCATCTAGTTAAGTGAGGGTGGTAAGGTTTGAGCTTTGGCCTTCCTGATGTCAACCCCAGAACTCACTCCACTGCCAGCAACACCAGATTAATCTTTCTAAAATGATAAAGGGCCTCTAGAGGTCACGGATGAAGAATGCAATCCCTCATTTTATAGACAAAGATCATAGATTTAGAATGTGAAAGGGATTTAGGAATCAACAATTGTCCTCTCATTTTATAGATGAAGAAATAAATATCAAATGACTTTTCCAAGGCCACACAGATGCTTTCTATACATCACCCCACAGCTGGGAAACCTTCGATGGCTCTCTGTAAAGTCTGCCTTCCTTAGTCTCAACTTCAAGCCTTCTACCATCTAGGCCATCTTTTCTCCTGGGGGAACATCCCACTTTCTTCCCTGTGACTAGTCTGATGAAGACTTAAGTTCCTGGCCCTCAATAATCTCTGAATCCTCTCCAGCTATTTATTGTCTATACTCATTTGACACTTGATCTTGGCAGACAATATTCTCTTACATAGAATGTAAGCTCCTCGAGGGAGGGTTCCTTGTATTATGCCTCTGCATCTTCCCAGATCATGATGATAATAATAACTGATGTTTACATAGCATCTATTAAGTGCCAGGCACTATGCTAAATGCTTTACAAAGAGTATACCATTTGATCTTTACAACAACCCTGGGAGGTAGGTGTTATTATTATCCTCCCCTTTTTACAGATGAAGAAACTGAGGCAAATAGAGGTTAATTAAGTGCCTCCCCCAGAGATACAGATACTAAATGTCTGAGGTTGGATTTGAACTCAGATCTTCTTTTCTCTCAGACCTGGCATGCCCTATCCACTGCCCAGCACAATGCTGTTGTGTCTCCCATTACTTTGGTATCGAGGTTTTATTACAGGTCTCAGTTTTGGTGCTAATGTACATCTCAGGAAGGCACAAGAGTTGTTTTTTTCTCCAGTAATTGGCCTGGGTTCTATCAAGCACCCACTGTTGCCATTGATTAAGGAAGGCGTTTTGCAATCTGTAAAGCCCTCTATCAATACCAGCCATCAGCAGCAGCAGTCATACCCTCTCCTCTAACCCGCTTCCCAGCTTGTGATTGACGAGAGAGAGGCATTTGGAAGCCAGCCTCCAGCCTAGCCCATGCAGGATAACAATATTTCTCTGGATAAGCTAACTGGTCCCTGGTGCATTCCTACCCTTCACCTCAGCCTCGTTAGCACAATGTTCCAACAGAACAGGCAAGCCCACACCTCCCAACTAGCCCCATTTTCGCCCTTCCTCCCTGCGTGCCAGGGATGCCACCAACTGAATTTTGATAGGAAGGTTTGTTTTTTTTTAAAAGGGCAGAATAATCCCAAGCTTATTTACTTTAGTCTGCACATATGACCCTTATCTCCCTTTATAATAACCTCTTATAAAAGAAAAGGAATGGGAGACAGACTTGGCTAAAAACAGCAAACACAACCACACACAAAAGAAAAGCCCTACCACATCACCAAGGAGGCACTTTGGACAACATTTGTTTGGGGATTTACAACTCCCCCCCCAACCCTCACCTTATCTCCCTCCCACTTCCCTTGCTTCATCCCTGTCAAACAAACCTCAGAAAATTACTTTACAGAGAGTCCAGAAATCGATGGAAAGCGTGCCCGGCCAAGCAAAAGACCTTTTTTTCAGTTGGAAAGAGGTCTGTGTTATCTGCATTTCTAACTCCCCAAATAAAACTAAGCCTAAGGACTATTTGTATTTCCTCCTCCTCCCGCCATTGTAGCTATAGAAATATAAGTTGTGATCTGATGTTGTTTTCTCAGTTTTCTTTCTTGATTTCTTTCCCTTACAATGATTTGAAGAATGAGAACCTTGGGCAGAATGCTGCCTCAGCTGTGTGGCTCTGGTCCAGTTACTTATCTTATCATCTCTGAGTCTCAGTTTCTTCCTTTGTAAAATAAGGGGGCTGGACTAATTACCTGTTTAAGGTCCCTCTCATCTCTAAATTATGTGTGATCATGTTGTTTAGTCATTTCAATCATTTCTGATCCTCCATAACCCCATTTGGGGTTTTCTTGGCAGAAATACCGCAGTGGTCTATCATTTCCTTCTCCAGCTCATTTTTGCAGATAAGGAAACCAAGGCAAACAGGGTATGAGGCTTTTGCCCAGGGTCACCCAGCTAGTAAGCATCTACAGCTGTACTTCTATTCAAAAAGACAACTGTCCCCGACTCCAGGCCTGCTGCACCACTTAGTTGCCCATGTGTGATATAGCAGCAGCTCCAAAAGGAGGAGACAACTGGACATGTAGCCCTTGCCAACTTTTTTTATGAAAAATATGCATATTCTATTTCCCTGGTTTAGCCTAAAGACGCTGTATTTAAACTCTTCAAAGTTCTATCTCTAACTGTAGCAAGCTTATTCCACCCAACCTCAACACATCCCCATAGGGTGGAATGAAAGGGGCTGCAGTTCTCTCCAAGGCTATTCTGGAGTTTCATGAGTTTCTCTAAGTTCCTTCAAAGCTAAAATAGTTTTCAAGAATGAGAATTAGGTTTTCTTCAAAGGTCTGGCCTTGCTAACCTCAGAGACACTCATTCTTAGAAGTCAGGCCACCAGTGATGCCTCACTGAGTAGCAAAAACACCTCCACTGTGACCACCTGCTGAGAGGGAGAGGGGGGTGATCTGTATCAGTGAAGGGACTGTGCCCACTGAGGAAATTTTGGGTAAAATCAAGATGAATAACTGCCATTTAAATGGCACTTTAAGTTTTACAATGCCTGCTCCTCACAAAACTTCAATGGGGCAGATATTTTAAGTATTAATGTTCCTATTTTGTTGATAAAAAAGAATCTTTAATATACATATATTATAGTAGCCCTTATTATTAGCTCATCCAAAACCCACATTCCTCTTATAATTTCCCTATTTGTCCATCTCTATATGCCCATTCTTTTCTATTCTCTTTTAATAAGGTTCTTAGCTTCTAGAAAAATTAGGTGAAATGGAAGATGTTTCTCAGAGCAAGGGGGGTATTCACCTCGAGTCCATGAACTTCTGTTTGGTGGTGGTTGTTAATACTGTGATCACTATATTTCAATATAACTGACTTCCTTGGTAATCTTGTGTATTTTATTTTATGCATTTATAAACATTATTCTGAGAAGTGGTCTTATAGGCCTCACCAGAAACAAATAATCCAGGATCAAACTGTATACATTTTCTTTTGCCAAGTCTTTCATAAAACTTAACAAGAAGGGCAGCTAGGTGGCACAATAGATAGAGTCCCGAGCATGGAGTTAGGAAGATCTGGGTTCAAATTTGACCTCAGACACTTCCTAGTCATGTAGACCTGGTCAAGCCACTTAACCCCATTTGCCTACCCCTTGCCACACTTCTGTCTTAGAATTGATAGTAAGACAGAAGGAAAAGGGTTTTTAAGAAAAATAAAAATAAAATCTAAGAGAAACCAGGGTTTTTCTTGCTCAAATAGAAAATGAAATAGAAGTCTGTCTATGGTTTCTTAGGGAAGTCAAGAAATATTCTCTCTCCTGTGTAAATCTTCCCCCAAATAACACCAAAGGCTTTCAGCTTAATATTTCCTGTAGTTCTTGGGTAACAAACTTCCCAGTGAGCCTGAAAATCCTATGTCATCTCTCGGCCTGTTGACATCCCAAATTCACCATATTTAAGAATGAACTCCTGGTCTGTTTCCCCTAACCAGCTCCCCTCCTTCAAGTTCAAAACCATAATAATATTAGTAAAGCACTTTACAAACCATAAGGCACCAGATAAATGTTATCGTTTATTATTATTGTACCCTCAGCTTCCTTATCTCAATGGAATATGTGTGGGAGATGGAGAGGGAAAAACGAAGGGAAAAAAAAGGAGAGAGTGAGTGGGAGGGAAACACTCAGTGTGTGTGTACATGGCACAGTTTACAGAGATGTGGATGTCTTAGAAAAACACAGCATCCTTGCTGTTGAAAGATAGTAACATACAAAGGGGCATCTTTTGTCTCCATTAGTAATTTTTTACTTTATCTTATTTGGCATAATTGTATTTATGTTTTTTTTGCCAATTACATGTAATAAATTTCCACACAAGTTTTCCTAAGTTATAAGATCATCCATTAGTAATTTAATGGTAATACTTAAAAAGCTGTTGCTAGGCAATTGCAGACACTTAGGGAGTACACACCACTAGGATTATGGAATTCTGTATGCACATGCACAAACAGGGACACCCCCACCCCCCACAGTCAGTTTAATTCCACAGGGTGACCTTATTCCAAAACCAGAAAGGGAAGAGATGGGAACGAACACTTAATGAGCACCTACTATGTGCCAGGCACTGTGCCCAATGCTTTATAATATTTTTGATCATTTGATCCTCATGACCTGGGAAGTAGATATTTTGTTATATTGTATTATTATCATTTTCTAACTGAGAAAACTGAGGCAGATAGAGGTAAAGTGACTTGTCTGTGGTCACACAACAATTATGTATCTGAAACTAGATTTGAACTCAGGTTTTTCTGACTCCAGGCCCAGGACTCTATCCACTGAGTTACCTAGCTGTCTCAAACATGAGCAAACACACACAATCAAATACTCACATATCTACATATACACACATACATGTATCAAAGCAGAGAGGCACACATACATGTATCAAAGCAGAAAGGTGGCAGAGTAGGAAGTGAATATTGTTTCCAAGGTCAGTTCAAATCCAGCCTCAGATACTTGTTAGTTGTCTGACCCTGGGCAAGTCACTTAATCTGTTTGCCTCAGTTTCCACATCTGAAAAAGGGGATAATAATACCACCTAGACTGGAGCGTTGTCATGTGGATCAAATGAGGTAATAATTATAAAATGTTTAGCCTAGTGCCTGACACATAATAAGTGTGATATAAATGTTAGCCATCAGCATTATTATCATTATTATTAAAAAGTTGCATAAGGGGCAGCTGGGCAGCTCAGTGGATTGAGAGTCAGGCCTAGAGATGGGAGGTCCTAGGTTCAAATCTGGCCTCAGACACTTCCTAGCTGTGTGACCCTGGGCAAGTCACTTGACCCCCATTGCCTAGCCCTTACCACTCTTCCACCAAGGAGCCAATACACAGAAGTTAAGGGTTTAAAAAAAAAAAGTTGCCTAACCTCTGGCTCTGTAACCCAGAGTAAGTCACTTAATATCTTTTAAACTCAGTTTCTTTAACTGTAAAAGAGGGGGAAAAATAATAGAACCTCCCTCACGTGGTTATTGCATAAAATGAGAAAACATATGTAAAGTGCTTTGGAAGCCTTGAAGCCAGGAAGAGGTGAGTTCAAATCCAGCCTCTGACGATACTGATTGTGTAACTGTTACAATCTGCAAGGTATGGAACTTCTTAAGAGTTCTAGAAAGTTGCTTAGGTCACTAAGTTTCAACTGAATCACCAGTCTACATTTGTAAAGGGAGATTTCCATACTGATATAATTGTACCCTTCCCCAAAATTATGTGTGTATGTGGGTATGTTCTATATAAACACATAATTCTCATTTTAGGTCCTGCATTCTATCCACTATTTTATCTATCGGCTCTATTTATCTATGTCATCTATCCATCTATCTATCCAGCTGTCTGTCCATCCATTCATCCAGCTATGTCTATCTGTTGTCCTTCCATCCATCTATCCACCCATCTATCTATCCATCTGTCTATCCACCCATCCATCTTTCCATCCATCTATTTGTCTTTCCATCCAATCATCTAGCTATTCATGCATCTATCATCTAATTATCCATGCATCCAACATCTTATCTATCCATCCATCCATCTATCTGTCTTTCTACCCACCCATCTATCCATCCATCTATCTATCTATCCATCTGTCTGTCTGTCCATCCATCTATCTATCCATCTGACTCTCTATCTACCCTAAGAAGAACTTAAGATCCAGGGAGGTTGGCTGACTTGCCGGAGGTTACAGAAGTAATAAAATCAGGAACTAAGAGGTCCTTAAACTGCCTCTGGGAGCAGCTGGGTGGCTCAGTGGATTGAGAGCCAAGACTAGAGATGGAGGTCCTAGGTTCAAATCTGGCCTCAGACATTCCCTAGCTGTGTGACCCTGGGCAAGTCACTTGACCCCTATTGCCTACCCTTACCACTCTTTTGCCTTGGAGCCAATACACAGTATTGACTCTAAGATGGAAGGTAAGGGTTAAAAAAAAATAAAAATAAAAATAAAATAAAAAATAAAACTTAGAGCCTCTGACTCTATTATACCACCAGCTAGATGAAACAATGAATAGAATGTTGGGCTTGAAATCAATAAGGCTGAAGCTCAAGCCCCGCCTTAGGTATTTCCTGGCTTGTATGGCCCTGGCAAGCCACAAAACATTTCTCAGCCTCAATTTTACCATTTGTAAAATGGAAGTTATAACAGCACCTCCCTCATAGGGTTGTTGTGAGGATAAAATGAGTTATACACAAAGAATCTGCCAGCCTTACAGTCCTACATGCTAGTTGTTATTGTTATTATTATTAAATACCTATTTAAACATCAGCTATTATTACTATTTTTGGACAGTTCGTCTCTGTTCATGTTAACTGCTGCCATAGGGAAAATTCCTACTTGGTGTTGATTCTGGGTAGAAATCTGTACAGGGCAAGAAACAGCCTTTGGCTACTTCTCTGGCACAAGGAGCAGTCTGTGTGCCTCTTGGGTAAACAGAAACTAGACACTATGTAATTAGCAAACACTTCTGTAGGTTCTTTAACGTTTCTGCATATTTCTTCGTTAGCTTTTCAACACCTGTGCTTAAAATCCTGTGAACATGCTGGTATGCTCCCTCCCACCAGGGTACTTCACTGGGAGGAAAAATCTTGGCAGGCCGTATAAACTAAGAAGAAATCATTTCATACCTGGGCTTAACATCCTTGATATCTTCTGTTCAAATAAGTGTTTAGAATTTTAAAATTCCAAGAACCTAACTCTTAAATCCTTTAAGAGAAATCCATTTCCAACTCATTCAACTCAACGAACCTCCCCTTCAGTGCCTATGGTATGCAGGACTAGTCCTGTGAGTTTGAGGCAACCAGAGAAAAAATCTCTCTGGCTGGAGAAAATGCAGGCTTCCTGCTGCCAACGGCAAGAAGATGCTCTGCAGAAATGTGATTTCTTTTTTTCCCTCGGCAGCAACAGAGTGGGCAGGGAGGCAGGGGAGGGATGAGGAAGATAAGCTCGCAAAGAAAAGAGAACGAGAACCTTTGGGAGACTTTCAGTAGCAGAATCTGAGGGCCAGAAACAAGAGGAATAATCCCTTAGGTTGAGGCCCTCGGAGGGAGAGGAGCTGCTGCTGTCTTTATCCCTTCCCAGATGTTTTTAAGTTCGGCTAGCTCAGCAAGGGGGAAAAAGGCTGAATTTGCAGGTAAATACAACTATGATGGAAACTTGAAGGGCTTTAATAATGAAAACTAGAGAACTATGTACGAGGGCTGCAATAAGTTTTAAAGACTTTTTTTTTTTAAGACCATAAAGGAGAAGAAACGCAAAGGTTAAGAATCATAAACAGTTAAGAAGTAGTGAGGAAAAACATTAATGTAATTGAGGCTTTAAAAAAAAAGTCTTTCAGTAATGGTGCATCTTTATAAGTACGTTGTTTCAATAAGGCAATAAAGCGTCCTATTTTAACAGAAAAAAATCATACTGGGTAGGAAAACACTGCCCTCCTCCTTCCCTTAGATAAGGACAAATATCCAAGGCCTCGCTCTTCCAATCCCAAGGCCACAGCAGAGATTCAACTCTATATTCAGTAGCAGCACATCCCAGCTGCAGGCCAAGCACCTGAGAGAGATGGACTTGTGACTTAAAATCCTTGAAGTGGGAAGAGTCAGTCTGGTTTGAGGAAGGTAGGCTCAGTTTGGGAAAAGCAGGCATGATGATGGGGAGTCAGCCTGGTTTGGGGAAGACGGGTCTGAGGGGGAAGAAGCAGTATGGTGGGAGAGAAGCAGCTTGGAAGAACCCATCCCAGAAGACCCAAGTTCAAATCTACACCCTATTGCCAGCTAACCATATGACAAAGGGCAAGTTACTGAGCCTCACCTGCTAGAAGGAAATTCCTTCACAAATTACAAAAATGGAAAATAAATGTAGTATTTCTCCTAATATATTAGACCAGAGGTTCTGATCTTTTTGTGTATCATGGACCTCTGGCAGTCTGGTCAAGTTGATAAGTCAATAAACAGTTATTAAGCACTTACAATATGGGCCAGGCACTGTGCTAAGCTCTGGGGATGCAAAGGGGAGGACAGTCTCTATCTTTAAGAAGCTCACCTTCTAAAGGGGGTGATAACAGGCAAACCACTATGTGCCAACAAGATATACAGAGTAAATAGGAGGTAAACAGAGAGGAGAGATACCAGCATTAAGGGGGACCAGGAAAGGCTTCTTGCAGAAGGTGAGATTTTAGCTAAATCTTTTTAGAAAGCTCTCTCAGAACTTATCTCATTTGATGCTCACAACTCAGGCAGGTAGGTACTATTATTATCTCCATTTTACAAATGAGGAAATTCAGGCAGACAGAGGTTATATGATTTAACATACAAATAATTAAACTCAGGTCTTTCTTATTTAAAGTCCTATAGCTCTATCCACCAAGCAATCGATCTATCTTGTCTATTTATCCGTCCATCCATCCATCTATCCATCATCTATTTTACCTGTCTCCAGAGACAGCCTGGTATAAATGCATAAAATAAAATATATGAGATTTCAAATGAGGAAATTCAGGCAGACAGAGGTTATACAACTTAAGATAAACATAATTATACTCAGGTCTTTCTTATTTCAAATCCTGCACTCTATCCACTGTGCCATCTATCTATCTATCTATCTATCTATCTATTATTTATCTTTCTATCCAGCCATCTATCATCTATCTTATCTGTCTCCAGATACAGTGTGGCATAAATGCATAAAATAAACTATGTGGGATAACAAATGAAAATCAACAATACTGAAATATAATGATTAATTTTTTTTAAAAAAATCACAAACCCTCAGGTTAAAAACTCTTATTTTATATTATTCCATTTCAGATAGGGAAGCTAGGATATTAGTCTTCAGTCAGGTTTACCCCATCAATTCTAGTCTTAATGTAGCTTTTTATCACTGAAGAGAATTCCATCATAAAGTACGCGGTCTAGACGGAAGACACTTTACAGTGGAATTGGACCAGCCTTGGTTTTCCTAGAAACACGCAATAAATCACTTGATCTATTCATATAAAAATTAAGAAAGTTTTTTTTTGAGAGGTGTTAGCAATTTTCACTATGTTCAAATCTCACCCTCTACCCACTCTGTTTCCAGGCATCTGCTTTTGTTTACTCATTTCTTTATCTTAACCAGAAATCTATCCCACAGAGGCAGCTGGCAAACAGCTGGATGAGGAATTAGCCCTTTCTGCTCCCAAACTTTTGGCCCGAAGAACGGGACATTGGGAGAGTACAGCAGCAGAGGGTAGTGATTGCTTATCCCTGGAAAAGAGATGTGGGTTTTACCTTATATTCCCGCTACTGCTGATTTTCATCAAGTGGGCATGTTGCCACGGCAACTGTCACATCACATCAATTATGCCACCTCTAACCTACAAGCGTGTCTCCTTTAACCAAACTACCCTTGAGACATATGCCTTGCTTCTCTGGGGATGTTAAATGGGTGTGTGTGTGTGTGTGTGTTTTTTTTCCTTCTCAATATATAAGTCAAGCCTAAATTATCCACACAGAGTTCTTCCCTTTAATGGATTATCTGTGGCACTGTAACATATCTACTTTCTTTTTAATGGCAGGTTTGTTTCCATCACCCACCCCACTCCCATCCTAACCAGAGCTTACAGAGCGCCAGGAACAGAGGAAAGTGTTTAATAAATAGATGTTGACTGCATGTCATCATCGCAATCACCATCCCCTGCCAACAGTTGGTATATGCTTGAGAAATATAACTTCAATTTTAATATCAGAAAAAAACCTAATTTGGAAGATAAAGCTGTTGCCCTTGAAAAAAATCACATTAACGCACTCCAAAGATCAAATATAAAATAGCCTCATATTCTCTCTCACTCTGGATTACTGCCTGCATTATAGTTTCCTCTCATTAAGAGGGATCTACGAAGAGTGGGAGATGGAAGAGCTCAACAACAGGAATATGAGACGTCTAATTGACTTGCCCAGTCAAACAGCTAATAATGATCAGGTCTGGGATTTGAACGCAGGCCCGTTATGTCACGTTGCCCAGTATTCCCAGTTGACCTCCCATTCAATTACTAAATGGGCCATAGTATATGAGACCAGCCATGAACTAAAGGAAGCAGGAGGCCTTCGAGGACTAAGAGATGATGTCAGGAGGGAGAGTCAAGAGTTAATGGGATGTGCCATGTGTCTGACTCGATAATGTCAAAATCTAGAAAACATGTTCCCAAGGAAATAGGCCAGTAGGCAGGGTGATAACTCTGATTGTTGCTTTCACTCACTTTATACTTGTTTTTACCAACTCTAGAACAGTGTAAGAGTTGGGGAGGGGAAGAAGAAGGGAAGGGGGGCACAATCTAGAAAAAAAAACAAAATAAGAGAAATACAGCCTCATGATAGCAGCAGGAAATTATATATGGGGGAAAAAACTTGATTAGGAGTCATTTGAAAATCCTAGGTTCAAGTCCTACCTTTGCCACCGACTCTAAGTCACCCAAATAATACTCTTCAAATTTATTCTGAACACCTTTTCCCTCTCCTTCTCCCTTTCCTTCTCCCATTAGAAGCCAGGCTTCCCGAGTAAAAATCACTTCATTTTTTTGTATTTCTGTCTCCAGTGCCCAGCACCAGCCCTGCAGTGTGATAGTGGTTGGTAAGTGTTAAATAAATGCTTGCTGACTGGCTGGCTGGGATTTGGGCAGAATGATCTTTAGGTTCTTTTCTGGCTCTTTAATCTCTCCCAGGAGGGTGAGCTTCCTAAGAGGGAAGGAGTTACATTTGTTGCCTTCTGACAAGGCAACCTCACATCTGGTCCCCACTTGGAGAACACAGGCCAGACACATCACCCTCACCCTCACACGCAAATCTATTTTGGCACATCCATTCTGGGATGCCGATCCCCTTCTTCAACAGCTCTCCACGCAGGAGAAAACTCCCTTCTGCGGATGCTATGTGGAGAGAACAATTTGTCCCTCTTCAGGATTGCTGCCATCTCTTTAAAGAGGATACGGGGGAAGGGACAGACTATATTGTTGAGTTTCCCTGGCTTCCTTCGAGACTAGCTCAAATCCCACCTTCTGTAGGAGGTCTTTCCTTGTCCTCCACGCTAATGTCATCAACTTCTTTCAGATTGCCTTCATATATTTTTCTTTCTTTCTTTTCTTTTTAATTTTACCTTCTGTCTTAGTAACAATTTTAAGACAGAAAACTGGCAAGGGCTAGACAAACTGATTTAAGTGACTTGCCCAGGGACACACAGCTAGGAAGTATCTGAAGTCACATTTTAATTCAGGTCCTCCTGATTCCACGCCTGGTTCTCTACCTACCTAGCTGCCCCCACCTTCATATATTCAAAGCATAAACTATTATTTGCAGTTTTCTTTCCCATTAGAATGTATGCTCCTTGAGGGTAAGGACTGTTTTTGTCTTTCTTTGTCAATAACCATTTATCAAATTCCTGCTAATGTTCCAGGTACTATAAGGAGGAAACAGAGAAAGGTAAAAGACATCCTTGCTCTCAAGCTAGAACAAATAAGTGCTTAATAAACCCTTGCTGAGGGGGCAGCTGGGTAGCTCAGTAGATTGAGAGCCAGGCCTAGAGATGGGAAGTCCTAGGTTCAAATCTGGCTTCAGATACTTCCTAGCTGTGTGACCCTGGGCAAGTCACTAAACCCCCATTGTCTTGCCCTTACCACTCTTCTGCCTTGGAAACAATATACGGTATTGATTTGTTATGATTAAAAATGACAAAGACTGATATAAATATAGAAGATTTTTTAAAAATAAATAATAGATCCTTGCTGACTAGAATAAGAGTAGAGTCACGTGCTAGAGCTCTACCTGGAATATTAATACATTACTGTCCCTTTTTTCCTGAAGATTCTTCAGTTTCTCCCAAGGGAACCCCCTACTGCCATGGAGAACGTTTTACTTCACACATCTCCAGATTGTACTGGGACATATCAGTGAAGAAGTCAACTTTCTAGGACTTGGCAGAGGTATGTCACACAACAGAAAGTTTCCTAGATTTGGACTCAGAGGACCTGAGTTCAAATCTTCAACCTGCTACTTACTACCTCTGGCCTTAGTCAAGTGATTTTACTTCTCAAGGACTCAGTACCTTTTCTGTAAAATAAAGTGAGTCAAACTATATGAGAAATTATTAATCTTGAATCCATCAACCTGTTCTGGTTTTTAATATATTTTGAGTGCATTTCAACATAAGAGTTTCCGCTATAATTCCATGTATTTTATGCATTTATGTCATTTACATAGTAAATAATAAATGTATATGAAATAGAATACAATAAAATAAAAAACAAAAATATTCTGTGATGGCTTCACTAGATGATCAAAAGGGGTCCATGACACCAGAAATTGAGATTAAGAACATTTTGTCTACATTAAAAAAAAAAAATAAACCTTACCTCCTCCTGTCTTAGAATCAATACTGTGTATTTGTTCCAAGGCAGAAGAGTGGTAAGGGCTAGGCAATGGGGGTTAAGTGACCTACCCAGGGTCACCCAGCTAGGAAGTGTCTGAGACCAAATTTGAACCCAGGATCTCCCATCTCTAGGCCTGGCTCTCAATCCACTGAGTCACCCAGCTGTGGCCCCTCCTCTTCCCCCACTCCCCAATATTCTTTATGGTCCTTCCAGACCTATCCAAAGAAAATAGGATTGCCACTGGCTTTTTTTTTTTCCTCTCTGAAGCTAGGTTAGCTTCTAGGAAGAATTAAGTGTTAGACTCAATGAGACTCTCTACTGCCTCAAATTCAATTTCTCAATTCAACAAGTCTCTATTAAGGTTGTTCTGCTGGATGTCCTCTGTCTCTTCTGATAACTACAGGTATCCTCCAGTTTCACTTCACTGGTAAGGTCAGAACAGAAGGCCCTCCAAATTCTAAGGACCCGGGAAGGCAGGAAATTAAATTTTAAATTAAGCTCCCTAATGCTCACTTTGAAAATGAGCCCTGCACTTTAAATACAAATCTTTTCTCCTTGCTCTTTGCAGAACAGATCCCTGAGGCATTCAGTAGAGAAACTTTCTGCCAACCGGATCTAGCCCATGGACTCTGGTCTCTGGCTTTTTTTTTTCCTTTTCATCATCGCCCTCAGTACTTAATGTCCCTTGTTTGTCTGCTACTAATCTGTGCTTATTGATATGGGACTCTGTAAGTGGTGCTTTAGCTGGGGTGGACGCATTCGTTTTCTCTCAGTAACAATACTGCAAATTTCCCAGCGGCAGAGACCAGCCCATCTATTTCTCCGGTATCTGCTCACAGCCCTTACTTAGTGGGGTACTCCGGACATACCGACTATCATGACTCCCAGAAGGGAAGGGTTCTGTAAACACTGTTCTCTTTAGGGCTCACAGATACCCTCTGGCCCTCAGACCAGACAAGTTGACACAAAAAGTTAAGGACATCTCTGGAAGGCTTAATTTAAGCCTGACTCAGTAGTCCTTTGGCAAGCTAATTTCATGAACTAAACCTCGAGGCTGTGTCATGTCACTTTTTTTTTTTTAGGCTAAGGTTGTTGTGTGTGTGTGTGTTTTTTTTTTCCTTTCCTTGAATGCTGGATGGTGAGAAGAGTTTTCCCTCCAGGTTTTCTAAGGAGCATTCCATTCCCATTCCCTAATCACCAGAGACCCATCTAATAAAGCATAACTAGAAAGGAATGCACAGCACCGGTGAACTCAGTTGGTTTTAGCAATCCCTTTTCTTTTAATTTCTTTAAAGAAAAATGAAGCTTCTTTTCCCCCTGTCAATGAGATAATTTCAGTTGGTACAGGAAATTCTAGGTGAGGGAGCCCTCTCTACCAACGTAGAGTCATCTTCTGTGCAAATCAGAGTCTTTGTGAGTGGTCCAGAGAACTACGAGGTTAAGGGGGCTTGCCCAGGGCCACAAGCCTAGGCCACAAGCCCAGTTCTGATGACCAGCTGGACCTCACCGCTGGGTTCACCCATAAGCCGGCGGCCTAGCAGCTGCCAGAGAATGTTTCTCCTTTAAGGATTCAAAAGTTTATTTATTTACCCAATATTAACTCAACAAAACTGCGCAGCTTGCTGACATAATGTGCTGAGCCTGGAGTCAGGGAGACTCATCTTCCTGAATTCAAAACCAGCCTCAGACACTTACTAGCTGTGTGACTCTAGACAAGTCCCTTCACCCTGTTGGCTTCAGTTTCCTCATCAGGAAAATGAGCCAGAGAAGGAAACGGGAAACCACTCCAGTATCTTTGCCAAGAAAAAAATGGGACATGACTGAAATGGCTGAAGAGCAAACTTAACAAAAGGTCATTAGTGTTTGCCTCAAGAGTATGAAGACCAAAACCAGAACAGGCACTTGGCAGATCTCGATTTCCACCTTCTGCCCCAGAGCCTTCCCCACCACCACCGTCCTGCCAATTCCTCCTTCATCTTTAGTTTTCCTGAGAAGGCAGGGAACCACCATGCCCAGCCTGCCCAAGAGGAGCCAGAACACTCCGAGCCTTCCACTTCCTTCTTCCTCCTATGGGACTGGCATCCTGACGTGAACGAAGGACTCCCAGGTCGTTGTCTCCTGCTGCAGTTCCATTCTTTTGTGTGTGTGTGTGTGTGTGTGTGTGTGTGTGTGTGTGTGTGTGTGTGTGTATACCAGCCCCAAACCCCTGGAGGCAGAGCCTCTTTTTCTATCTGTATCACCATGGGGTGCCCCCATGCAATAAAGTCCTTCATGTGTGCCTTTTCATTCATTCCCAGCTCCAAGACTGGCTCTCCATCCATGTACTGCATTGCCTTTCTTCATTCCATGGAACAAACATAAAAGTGATGCAAGCTGATGTCGCCTTGTGGTGTCCACAATAGCTGGCATTGATACAGCACACCGGAAGGTTTCTAAGAGACACTGTAGCAGGGGCTACAGAGCCAGAGCCAGAGCCAGAATGATGTGGGTCCAAGTCCCACCTCTGCCACATAGTGGCTGTGGGACCGAGCACATTACTTGACTTCTTGGGGTCCCAGGCAACCCTTAAATGGCAGGAGTGGTGCCCAAGGGTCCTTGGGCAAGTCACTGCATTTTCTCTTTCAGAAAATGAGGAGGCTGGACTAGCTGCCATCTAAGGAACCTCTCGGCTTTAAATTTGTGATCCTTTCTCCCCATATGTCACATTCACATTAGAGAATATTTGCCTTTTAGGAAAACCTGGTAGGACTTACATGAACTGATGCAAAGTGAACCAGGAGATCACTGTACCCAGCAACAGCAATACCATAAAGATGACGAACTGTGAAAGGCTTAGCTGCTCTGATCAATACAATAATTCAAGGCAATTCCAAAGGACTCCTGATGAAAAATGCTTTCCACCTCCAGAGAGAGAATTGAGGAATTCTAAGGACAGACTGAAGCATACTATTTTTTTTTTGCGTGCTTTCTTTTTCTTGGGGGGAGTTTGTGCTTTCTTTTGCAACATGGCTAATATAGAAATAGGTTTTGCATGGCTCCACATGTATAATTGATATATTACTTGTCTTCTTAAGGGGTAGGGGAAGAGGGAGAGAATTTGGAAATCAAAATTTTTTAAAATGAAAGTTAAACATTTTTTTAGAAGAGAGAATACTTACTGGGCAAAGGATTCCAAATAGTTCTTTTAACAAGGTGACAAGAAGATAATTGTTTTCCTTAGTGCCATGTTTCACCAACCTCCCTTTAATTAAGTACTTAATAGATCAATTAAAAAACTGTTGGAATACTTTTAAAAATTCTTGCCATTGATCTGGGAACATCTATAGGCTATAACTTCTGCAGTCATGTTTCCATCATTGAAAGACAGAAAATTTGATGTTAATTGTTTGTTTTATTTTTAAACACCTTCAAAACACTTCAGGAAATATTTTATTCTATTATTAAGGCACCAATCAGAAAATACTAAAAAAAACATTAGAATGGCTGAAAAACAAAGGACACAGGAATAATACAGAACAATAGAATGAAAACTGGCTTCTGAGGCAGAGAATCTGGGTTCAGGTTCTATTTCTGACATATACCAACTGGGTCACTTATCTTTCCTGGGCCTCAGTTTCCTCATCTGTAAAACTGAGGCTACTGAAGTCCTTTTCAGCTTCAGATTTGTGATTCTATAAACTAAGGAACACATCACAGAGGATTAAGGAAATCATGCAATAAAATCATGTGCCTGGAGGTCTGTCCACCCAAGCTGCTTATACTTCTGGCTCAATTCTGGATGAGGCTAGCATGGAGTCTGGGGTATCCTTTCTTTTACCATTTATCACTTGCACAAAAAAGATCTGCTCCCAGCATGCACAGTGGTGTGTCACCTTCAAGTGGTATAGGGAGGAAAAGTTTTCTTTTTCTCTCCTCTGGTATCAGAACTGGTCAAATTTATGTCACAGATCCAAAACACTGATATTTAAAGCAATATAAATATAATTATACAAGCACAGGGAATGTATGTATCTTATAAAACACTTAGCATAGAATCTGGCACATAGCAGGTATTTAATAAATGTTTGCTTCCTTCCTGCCTTCTTTGAAGGATCTGTGGGACATTCTCAGTCAAGTGTCTCCCCCAACACAAAATGAAACCTGCCTGAAACTTAAGAAATAAATACTTCAGAAAAGGCCTGAGGATCAGAAAAACTAAATATCCTGTTCAAGATCATACAGCTAGTAAGTGGCAAAAGTAGTACTGGACCCCAGGTCTCCTAGATTCCTAGTCTAGCAATCTGTCCACTACATTATGTGGCTCCTATCAATCCAAAAAAGTGTTGCTAATTCATGGGCAGAGTTCCCACAGCAAAATACCCTGTCCTTGGTGGAATTCACTTACAGAATACGTTATGTATTGCTTCTGTTAATACTAAAATAAGTTTGCCAGCCTTGAACACATATCAACTATGGCAAAGAGATATATCCCTTGGGTGGCCAGGCAAGCTAGCCTGGGCTTAAATATTTACTCTGGATAATCCAAAGAATAGATTACCTATACACAAGGAACAGGCATCTGATTACACATAAAACTAAGTCATAAAGTCCAATCCCCTTGGTCTGGGACTCAAAACTTTATAAAACGTGATGATGATTTCCTTTCTACCTTCATCTCAAACCACATACTCTACACTCCAAGCCCAATGAACCATTAACCAATTTGACCCTGTGCTTCCCCTACCGCCATGCTATCTCCTATACCCAGAATGTATCCCAGCCAGCCAACAATGTCTACTGAATCCTACCTATTCTTCAAGACTGAGCTCCTCCAGTCTCAAGAATAGAGGAAGGGACGGTGAAAGAGAAAGAATAGAGAACTCAATTTTTTAAAAAGAATGGTAAAAAATTTTTATTTATATGTAATTGAGAAAAAAAGTAAACATTAAAGAAAAAAACAACGGGCTTCTCCACATTTTCCCAACTACCCCATCCCTGCCAACTTTTCTTGTTCCCGCAAAGGATAATATGGTCTTTCTATCCTCCTTCTGACTTCAAATGATGCCACTGCTTATGCCTCTCTCATATATTCCTCAGGATCACAGATTTAGGACTAGGAAGGACCATAGTAGTCCAGTCCAATCCCCACATTTTAGAGTTGAAGAAACTGAAACCTACAGAAAAATTACAGGATGATAGCTTTAGAGAGCACTTCACCTCCTCATTTTGCCGATAAGAAAACAAGTGAAAACACTTGTTCTATGTCTGAGATTCCGCCCAGGTCCTTCTGCTCCCTCCCAATCTAGGATTCTACCCATTACACCATCCCCCTTCTAGGGACTTTGCCCAAGGTCACAGAGGGCTGCAAGGGGCACAGCTGGGACTCCAAACCAAGTGCTGACACCAGATGCAAAGCCAAATGTTCTTTTGTTTCTTTCCTTTAATTTATTTTTTTCAGGGTTATACATGTATTATCACACAAAACATATTTCCTTGTGATTCATTTTTGTAAGTGAATAGTCTTATAAAACCAAAAACCCCAAATCATATACACAAATAAACAAGTGATAAATCCTATTTTCATCTGCACCAAGTGTTCTCTCTGCTGATATGTTGACAATAGCTTTCTGGGTATACATCTCATATACACTGTGACTAGACTCTGAATTCTATGAGAGCAGAAAATGTGTCTTAGTCATTATGATACTCCTTTAAGTGCTGACCAGGAGAATCAGCCTAACTGTGGAGGAAGAGCAGCAGCTAGGTGGCCCCAGGCCTGGAGTCAGAAAGATTCATCTTCCTGAGATCAAATCTGCTCAGATACTTCCTAGATGTGTGACTCTGGGCAAGTCACTTCACCCTATATGCCTCAGTTTCCACATCTGTCAAATGAGCAGGAGAAGGAAATGGCAAAACACTCCAATATGTCTGTCAAGAAAACCCCAAATGGGATCATAAAGAGTCAGATATGACTGAACAACTAAACAATAACTCTAGAGTGGTTGAAAGAGAAAGTATGGCTTTTAAAAATGAAGGAAATAGTAGTCTTTATGGGGTAGGAAGTGAGGAGACTTCAAAGAAACTTCAAACCGATGGCATTAAAAAGAAAAAACAGGCCTCTTAATGAGCTTCTGAATCTGAAGCATTTTGCTGTGTTTGTACAGCTGATACACTAGAAGAGGCTGCTCTCTGAGCTCACCTTATCTAACCTCACCTGCGAGGACGCTTATTTTAACAATGGTGCCACTGCCACCAGCCCTCCTGTCTCCCTGATTCTCTGGCCTCCCCCAAAGAGAGAAGCCTTGAATGATTTTTAAATTTCCTAACAGGAGAGTACCACTTCTCACTCAGCTTTGCTTCTGCCTGCTAGGGCAGGGTAACTGGGAGATCCCCAGGGTCCCCCCCCCTCTGCAGTCCTGAGCACAGATCCCTTGCGAGGAGAATGCCTGCCAGAGGTTGCCTCCAAGTTCTCCCTTCCAAAGAGGCCAGAACCTCTGCCAGGGAGCCTCCTGCCAAGCAGAGCTGCTCCCCGGCCTCCAGGTGCTGACAGAACAAATGCCACTTTCCCGGGCTATAGGTAGGGATCCCAGACAAGCATGGGGCGGTCTTGTGATACAGGAAACAATTTAAAAGCAGAGAGGATATGGCTATCTGCTCCTGACTACCTGGGCTACCTCGGGCCTGTGAGTCCCTTCCCTGCCCTGATAAATGGGGAGTGGGAGCCCAGAATAGAGCATTTCTCTCTATCTGGATCCTTCTTCCAGCTCTGGATTATAAATGATGTGATATGCTGCTTTTCTTTTCACCTCCAGCTCTTAGCACAGTACCCAGCATATAGGAAGCATTTCATAAATGCACCTTAGGGGACAGTGAAGTGGCTCAGTGGATAGAGAGCCAGGTCTGGAGACAAGAACTCAAATCTGGCCTCAAGACACTTCCTGGCTGTGTGACCCTGGGCAAGTCACTTAACCCCCACTGCCAAGCTCTTGCCTTTTTTCTACCCTGGAACTGATATTGATTCCAAACAGAAAATAAGGGTTTAAAATAAATAAATGCTTGCTGACTGACGGAAGACTGGGATAGGGGGGTGGGGGATTTACAATTCAGCATTTGCTACTGTGCTAAAACAAGTCAACAAAGTTTCATCTCCCAGAGACTCATCATCCCAATAAAGTTCTACCTATTCTCTCCCTTCCCCCTTTCCCAAATTGACCCATACATACACGGATGCCTTCAGAAACCAAACAAGGGGTCATCCTTCCACCCAGAAGGGCGCTTCTGGATTTCCCCCAACTTCTCCTTCCCAAGATAGATACTTCTCCTTCCAGGAGGAATCAGAGACTCAGCTGAAGCCCTGAGGTCAAGCGGGGATGGACTGGGAGTGTAGGGGAGCAGAGTCACTCAAGTACACCACTTCCTTCTCCCCTCCAAGAAAATAACAATGGAAACCTATGAGCAGAACTCAAGAGGTTGTTCCCCTGATGATTTTTTAATGGTTCCCTCCTCCTTTTTCTGGACCTGGACCCAAAAGGAGAGAGAAATCTTTGAGATCTTTAGAAAGTAAAACCAGCTCTTTATTAGAGCCCAGAGAGCATGTATGGGGTTCATTCAAGGACCTCAGAGCTCTGGGCTCGATGCAGAGCTGTCATGGGCCGAGGACCTACGGAATTTTCAGATTCAGCCAGGAAAAGAGGGTGAGGGAGGAGAGTTTCAGCCCGAGGAGTGCCCCAACAGGGGAGGGGAAGGAAATTTATAGAGCGCCAACTGAATGCCAGGCCCTGTGCTAAGCACTTTACAAATCTTCTTTCCTGGATACACCAAAGGAGGAAAAGTCCTGCCTGCAGACACCCACAAGAGGGAAACAGCACTCGGGTGCTGCCTCATTCTCCAAATAGACACCACCACAGATGTTCTGCCAAGGAGTTGATGTGAGTGTGTGTTCCCAGGCTGGCCGCGAGCCCGGCTTTCGGCTGTTATTTTTTTTTTTATTTTTGCACAGAGAGCTGCAGTCTGGCAGCAGCAGCGCGGGAACACATTTGACTCCACGTGACGGGAGAGAGCCAGGCAAGGCTAGCTGGTCTCCTTGTGTTGGTTAAATGTGATCTCTGGGAGAATGTGAGAAAGTACCCAGGAAGCCCTGGACATTGGCAGGGGGAGGGCTCTCTCTCCAGAGCTCTGGGCTGGTGCTGCCTGATGAGAGGGCACTGGGAACTGAGAGAAAAGCAAAATGGATGCCTCTTACAGGCTGACAGAACCAAACTTCTTAATAACCAACCCCCTTTCTTTTTTAAAAACCCTTACCTTCTGTCTTAGGATCCATACTGCATATTGATTCTAAGGCAGAAGAGTGGAAAGGGCTGGGCAATTCAGGGTAAATGACTCAGTCAGGGTCATGCAACTAGGAAGTATCTGAGGTCAAATTAGAACCCAGGACCTTTCATCTCCAGATCTGGCGCTTTATCCACTGAGCCATCTAGCTGCTCCAAGCCAAAGATTAATGCTCAGAAGGCTTTAAAATACATAAAATCTACAGGATTACAAAGGAAAACATCGCTGTGGAATAAAGATGCCATATTTTCTTTTGTCTAAATTCACCCATCTCCTGAAATCTATGGATAGACTCCAGATTAAGGCCTGGACTAGAATGAAGTCTAAGGCCCCTTCGGTTCAGTGGCCTCATCAAAGACAGGATAGTGCAAATTCTAATCATGTTACTGGGCTAATGCTTAAAGTAGGGAACTGCTCAGGGCTTGGGCTAAAATTCAGTGAATCTCTAGAAGTTGTTGAGACTAACTTGTGGGGAAGGGCTTGTATTCTCTGCTCTTTGAGGGTGGCATGAGAGACCTGTCCACAAAGGCTGGCTGTTCTCACAGGCCCACGGGCCCCTGTCTAAGATGCAGAGCCCGAGCGTTGGGATTAAGGACATGTGGTCACACCAATCCAAACACTCTTAGTTCAAATTCAGTCTTAGATCTTAACCGACCAAGTGACCCTGGGCAAATCACCTATCCTCTGTCTGCCTCTGTTTCCTCAACCATTATGTGGGGATAATAATGGTATCTGCTGTCCAGGGTTGTTGTAAAAATTCAATGAGGAAATTTTTCTTTTATTTTTATTTTTAAAAAACGCTTACCTTCTGTCTTAGAATGGTACTGGTTCCAAGACAGAAGAATGGTATAGGTTAGGCAACGGGGATGAAGAGACTTGCCCAGGTTCACATAGCTAGGAAGAATCTGAGGCCACATTTGAACCCAGGACTCCCATGATACCAATCCTGGCTCTCTATCCACTGAGCCACCTCGCTGCCCCACAAGAAGCACTTCCTAAAGTGCTTATTATTACTCTGTGCAAGGTCAACTATCATCTCTGCAGATGACTCCCCAACCCATAGATTCACCCTAAATCTGACTAACTGCACTTTGGACATCCTGAAGTGGCTGTCTTCTAAGTATCTCAAACTCAACATGCCCCAAAATGGAACTCATCATCTTTCCCCAGTCACCCTCTCCTTCCCCAACATTCTTATTTCTGTCAAGGGCAAAGGCATTTTTGTGGCCAGGATGACTTGCCTAGGGCCACACAACCAGGAAGTGTCTGAGGCCATATTTGAACCTAAGACCTCCCAACCCCCAGACCTGGCTCTCAATCAATGTCTGGAGCTGCCTAGATGCCTCTCTTCCAATTATTACGTTATATGTACTCTAGCACTGAAAGTCAACAGGGTAATCAGAATTAGATAAGGAATTTTTCTTTGTATCAATATGGTGAAGCAGAAAAAAATGCTGGATTTGGAGGCAAAGACCCAAGTTCAAATTCTACTTCAGACACATACCACCTGAGTGATCTAGTATTAGATGAGCCTTGGGGCATTTGCATGTGTGCATGTGTGTGTAGCAGGCTCTTTTCTATGGCCCAACTGCTCTTCTCCATTTCACTGCAGTAGTCCTGGCACAGCTGAGCCCAATTTTCCTCAGCTGACAAAAATTCTTGGCCTCTTCCCTTCCCTGTTGTTTTTAAACCCCCAGAGACACAAAGTCCCATTAACTCCTGCCAAATTGCCGTGCACTTTCCTGTGGGGATCTATGGCTTAAAAGTTTGGGGTGGGAGGTTAAATCTGGCTATTGGAGACAGGCAGACACTGAGGGCATCCGTAGAGGAAGAAGGCAATGATGGTTGCTTTCACCAAACCCCTTTAACAGATGAGCCTCAGTTGAATCTGAACCACAAGTTGACCTCTCAATTGTCCGGCATACTGTTGCTACTTGTGGGCTTGAGGAGCACATGAGCAGTTTTTAATATCCAGGCCAAACAGAAGAAAACGAACTTGGTACTCAGAAAAGAGAAGGAAGAAGCAGGGACAGATAAAAGCACAAGGAAGCTCGCTGTCCTTGCTTAGGATCCTGTGATCCTAAGGCCTCTCTTGGTTCTCCTTTTCTTGTCTGATTTTTAACTCTGTTTTCTTTACTGGATCTGCTGGTTTGAGTATCCCCCAAAGCTCTGTCCAGGCCCTTCATCTCTTCTCTCTCTACATTTTCTCCCTTCAGAGAAATCATAAGCTCCCTGGTGTTCAATTCTCTTCTCTCTACAGACAATTCCCAAATCTATATACCCATCCCTAATCTCCCTCCTGAACTCCAGTCCTGTCCTGCCATCTGTTTACTTGGCATTTCCATCTGGATGTCCCATAGGCATCTCAAAGCCAGCAAGTAAAGAACAGAATTCATCATATTTCCTCTAAAACCTATTTTTCTGCCAGATTTCCTCAATTCTGTTCATGGCACAGCCATTCTTCCTGTCACCCAGGTTCAAAAATTTGGAATCAGCTATGGTTCCTTCCCTTTCCCTCAAACCCATCTTCAATCAATTGCCAAATTCTGCCATTCCCAGGGTCCCAAATTATTCCCATTCCCTCCCTCTTAAAATGAATTCATTTTCACTTGCTTGCACACACTTGTAACCTCCCTCATAGAATGTAATCTCCTTGAAGGGTAGGGGGCTATTTCATTTCACTTTTATTCCTACTACTGTCTTGAACACAGTGGGTACTTAATAAATGTTTTATAGAATTGGATTAAGTTCACAAAACAAAAAGAAATTACTTTTTAATTATCAGCCCAGTGCCATGCACATAGTAGGTGCTTAATAAATGTTTAGGGAATTAAACTGAACTCCCCAAACCCAAAACAAGCCTTTTCACTTATCTACAGGGTGGCTTAAGCAAACATGGTAGGTGCTTAATTCATATTTATGGATTGAAATCAGGAGCCAAAAATATGTGACTTTTAACTTCTCTGCATGGTGACTTGCAGACAATAGGTGCTTAATCAATGTTTATGGTATCGAGTTCATAAACCAAAACCAAATGACTTTTTTTTTTAACTTCTCTGTTCTGCCACTCCATTCTGTTAACCTGGTTAATTGAGAGTTCAGTTGAGTGATAGATTTGGCATATTTCTAATGCCATTTTTAAAACAAACCAGCAATACTATTTATTAAAAGAATCACATAACATATGAGTTCCTGGAGGCCCAACAAGCAAAGCCCTTTCCTGGGCCAAAATTCCCAGTGAATCTTCAGCACTGACTATTGGATCCGACCTAATGGAGACCATATGCTCTTCTGGAGGGTTCATCTGGATTTTTGGATGGCTTTATTGGAGCAGGAAGGCTCACATCTGTGCCTGACTCATGCATTAAAGAAAACTCCAACAGCGACTGAACCACGGCCTCGGTACACCTTTAAAATCCTGCCCCTGTGATCAAGAAGAGAAAAGTAGAGACTTCCTTTATTCCATCCCCTTTAATAATCCAGTCAGGACAAGGGCTCCTTCAGAGGGGAAAAGGATGTGTGCCTTGGGGCCTCAAGGGGGGGAGTCTGTACTTTTTCCAGGGTGCAGGGAAATAGCACTGGCCTGGACCCTTGATGTTTTGCCCAGTGGCCTGGCACTGTCAAGATCTACTTGGCCTGCTGCAGGGTGTCCAACCACCCAGAGGTACAGCCAAAAATACAGTTGTCAGCTACTCTTCCAGGAAAGTTGCCATCAAAGGAACCAGTGATTGGCCTTGAGTTTTTCCTCTCCCTTTGGGTTGGGGAGGAGGCGTGTCTGCGTGTGCATGTGCGTGCATGTGCATGCATGTGTGTGTGTGTGTGTCCATCCGAGCGTGCATGTTTTGGTAGGGCTAATAATACATGTCTGAGAAGTCCAACATTCTTTCTTCATAATGATTATTCCAACTGGATAAATGAGTTAAAATCAACTTTCACATACCATTATTTTAAAAGTCCGAATAGTTCTCTCATTCAGTATGAACATTAACACTGATGAGGACAGCAAGCTTTAGGATTTAAACTCAATCTGTCTCAGGTGGCAACATGTCAGAAAAGTGGAAGCTCCCTTCTTCTAGGCATTAGCCTAAGAATAGCTTATCAAGCACTGGCTACTTTCATTTTATTTGCATAATTTGACCACCTGCCATCAGGTGGTATCTGAAATCAAAGAATGACATTAGAAGAGACCTAGAAAGAAGTTCCAGCCAGGCCGCCTCATTTGAAAAATGAGGAAACTAAGGTCAGAAAGTAAAATGATTTCTCCAAGGTCATAGACGTAGTTCCTAGCAGATCCAAGCAAAACAATAATTAAATATTTAAGCATTAACAAGTTCTTCCACAATAACCCTAGGAAGTAGGGAATATATTTTCCCCATTTTGTAGGCTAGGGAAACTGAGTCTTAGAGAGGATTTGCCCAAGGTCACACACAATAAATAACAAGGCTAAGATCTGAACCTAGATCTAGTGGTCTATTCCACCACCATATTCTAACTCTTAGTTCTTAGACCTACATTCTTTTTACCTTTATCACCTGTCTAGTTTTAAAGCAATCTTTTTTTTTTCATTTTTTTGCTCTTTTCCCAAAGCATTAAGTAAAATGTAATAAATGAATAATGCTAATATCAATATAAATAATTTTAATAGAAATATAATCATGTAATAGAAATAATAATATATAATGTTAATAATAATTTTTTCAAAGTATTTTCCAACTATTTAATTCTATTCTTACAAATGGACTCATAAGGGAGGTGATGGTGGTTTTCAGTCACTTTGTCATGTTCAATTCTCTTGCTCCATAAAGAGTACTGATTCCTTCATTTTTAAAAGACATACTTTCTCTTTCAACCACTCCATAGTTGTTGTTTCATCATTCAGTCATATCCAACTCTTCGTGACCCCATTTGGGGTTTTCTTGGCAAAGATACTGGAATGTTTTGCCATTTCCTTCTCTAGCTCATTTTACAGATGAGAAAACGGATGCAAACAGGAATAGGTGACTTACCTAGGGTCACACAGCTAGTATCTGAAGCCAGATCTGAACTCAGGAAGATAAGTCTTCCTGATTCTAAGCCTAGTGCTCTCTCCACTGCACCACCTCACTGCTCTCATAAATGAAGCAGGACAAATATAATTATCCCTATCTAACAGATAGGAAATCTTTAAATGGGGTTGACTATTGTCAATACTAATAATCTCACTACAAAGCTAGGATTGTACAGTTCTTTGATTCTTATTAAAAGCAGCACTGAAGTGATTCTAGGGGCAGAAGCCCTCAAGACTGACTAGAACGGTTATTAAAGAGAAGCATTTTGTTAAGTCCTAACAAAATGATTCTCAAGCACCCCAAAATTTGTTTGGTAACTGAACGATGCAAAGGGGCTGTTTCCATATTTATGATGTCTCTCAATCTCCTGTCAGAGCATGTGATCATGCGGCCTTCCTTGAAAACACTGACACCCCTTCCTGCCCCCCCCCCCCCACCTTTTCTGGCCAGAAGCTCTGGTTCAAGGTTTTTAAAAGCTGCCCTTTGGTCAGAATATAAGAATTGAAGAAGAAAACACCAAACTTGGCTCCCTTTCTTCTTCACAATGTGCTATAATTATGCTCACATGAACAGTCTAAATTTCAGTCACTGACATCGTACTTATATCAGATTTCCTGAATCTTTCTTTTTCAGGATTCTATTAGTGGATTCAATGGATTTAAAGTTAGGACTTCTTGTCTCCTCTTTTATCAAGGGTTTCTTAAACTGAGATTTGATTGGGCATGAGAAACATGCCCAAGGAGCTTTAGCAAGGTATTAGACTCCCCTTGCAAAAGGGGAAAAACCTGCCTAGTGCAGTACTGATGTACTTTGTGATCCCTTAAATCGCTGTATCTTTAAAAGCTTTATTCCGACACACCCATATTTACAGCACACAATGCCCTGTATCAGGTCCTTGCCAAAAACTCCACATTTCTAATCTGGTTGAAAAACAAAGTCATATCAGGTTAATCCAATTCTTAAATCACTTAACTGGTTGTTCTCCCCAACTGTTTAACAAACTTTACTCCTCCCTCACCTTTTCCCAAATAATCAACTCTTGTTTTCAATCACCCTGGGTTTCCATAGAAGGGTCTATTTTGTTCTTTTCAGAGTTTGCCCCTCTCCATTTCTGCACTGTGGGGACAGGTAACAAGAGCCTTACTTAAGTGATTTGCTGTGGGGGAGGCAGGACGATGGAAGTCCTTGGCACACATGAAGGTAACCTCTCTATCTCCCCAACTACCACCTCCCCACCAGCAGCAAGAGCAACTGAAATGGCTGAAAAAGTTAATGTGTCAATAAGCATTTATTAAGCATTACTACATGCCAGGCATCATGGAAAGTGTTGGGGATACAAAGACAAGCAAAGACAATCCCTGCCCTCAGGAGCTTACATCCTGATGGAGTAAAACTCCACACCAAAGGGATCTAAAAAAGAAAGGAGGAAGGTACATGAAGGGGCATGGTAGCAAAGTCCATAGAGATGAACGAAGGATGGCTGGCCTGGGCCCTTTTTTCAAAAATGGAGGTAACAAGAGGAATCGAACCATCAAAAAGGGAAGAGATCCATAGGACTAGAGGAATATTTCAGGGCTTGAAGGTCACAGAGATACAAGGACTCAACTTTTTTTAAGAGAATAATTCAACACATCACACAAAAAGGTACTCCAAGTTGAAAATGCTCTCCATCATTGGTAGTATCCAAAAATCAATCCCAAATTTGGCCTCCACCACAACACCCACATTTTGATGGTTACAACTACACTGCAAACGACTATGTGTTCATCTACTCTGCCTGTCCATCACCCTTCATCCCTCTATTGCTTTGAAGGCTGAGCCCAATCTAAATACTCAGCAATCTCTGCAACTCTCAATAAAGTCCCATTTATTTAGCAGCTGCTCAGCTTACAATTTGACAATGATGAATTGGGGATACCCTCTCAAATGTCAGACTTGATTATATCATTATAACACGGGTTGGGAAAATGGAATGAGAAGAGCAAGGCAACCATCTTTCTCAGATGAATTTCTTCAAATCCTACAAGTAATGGTTTGATACTAGTGATATCTCACTCCCACTTGGAGAACATAAAAATGCAATGCTTTTAGGAGTTGTGACATTGCTTTCCCCACAAATGGAGCTCACAGGTCTTCTAGGATCTGGTACATTGTCTCTGTGGGTTGGCATGACCAAGAAAAAAAGTCACTAGTCCAGTCATGAGGTTCTATGAACTTAGCAATGCTGGTCCTTAGATGAGTTCATTTCTGGGTTCATACTCAAAGGCTGACCAGCCTGAGAGACATGAAAGCTGATGCTCCAAACTGTGCCTTTAAGAGCCAAAAGTCACCTTCACACCACAATGAGGCACCAGAGTAGGATTTACTTTGACCAATTGTGCAAAAGTCTGAATTATAGACATTGTTGTGTTGCTCTCAGTGGCTAAAATCTACTTTAATAAACAGATAGGATTAGCCTATAATTAGAGGCATCCATTCACACACAATAATGTAGTCCATGAAAACAATTTTGTGCTATCCAATTAAACAAATATCCTAAAAATGTGCTTATCTTATTAATTTATTTGATATCATTTATCTACAAAGAGTGTGCAAATTCAAAAGTGAACTTGAGCCCAGCCTAAATCAAATTACAATATATTCCAAATTAAAGAAGGTTAGCTGTTCTTTGAGCATAAAGAGAAAATACAGTCCACATGGGCTCAAAGTTGCTTTTGGACTTCTAATTATGCTGTCAGGCTCTGACACCCAAATATAGCCGATTGCCACCTAAGGAATGGCCCCTTTGAGAGTATCTTATGAAGAACCTGCTCTAGAACAACACTGGACATGTTTTTGTTTTTTTTCTGACATAGACATTCCAGACTTAACCTGTCCCATGGTCTGCCTATGTTCTACTAGGAGAGTGCAAGACCATTTGGAAAGGGCTGAAGTTTGGGTCTCCCAGGATTTAAAAATGAAGTCAGGGAAAGGCATCTTTGAGAGAGTAAAGATTTTTGTAATCTCAGGAAAAGCGGGCTCCTCTATGACAGCATTGTGGCGATGGGGCACCATGGGCTGTAGTCAAGTACCAGTTCCCAAGGAAAACACCTAATCCAGCAGATTCTAAACACCCTGATGGCTCCCAGTGCTAGAACAGAAAGCCTAGAAAGGGAAGCTCCCTGAGGGCAGGAATTGTTTTTCATTTTGTCATAGTATCCCCAGCATCTAGCACAATGCTCTCCACACAGCTGGCACTGAGGGGCAGTTTGATGGTGAAAAGGACAGAACACTGGGTCTTGTAAGCTTAAAAATGAATATCCAAATACTCCAAGTATTATATTTAATAAAATTATTAATAATAACTTGAAGCAAAAAAGAAAGTAAAAAGGCAGCTAACCCAGCCAAGGTTTCGAGAGAAGAGTGTGAGAGGCGGAGTTACACCAAACTTATAAACATTATATAAGGACAAAGGGAAAAGGATTCTGGGAGATGAAGTCCAAGGGTTCAAGATTTTCTAATTACACATTCTGCAGTCGGAAATAATCAGTTCAAATCCAGCCTCCGACACTTACTAGCTCTGTGACCCAGGGCATGTTACTTAACCTCTGCTTGCCTTGATTTCCTCAACTATAAAATGAGGATAACGACAGCACCTACCTCCAAGGGTCCTTGTGAGGTCCAAAGGAGATATTTGTAGAAAGCCCTTAGCACAGGAGGGACCGCGAGGAGGCACCGGGGATAGAGCGCTGGGCATGCAGTCCAGAAGATTCATCTTTCTAGGTTCAAATGTGGCCTCAGACCCTTACTACTGTGTGACTCTGGGCAAGTTACCTCAACCTGTTTGCCTCAGTTTTCTCATCTGTCAAATAACCCTTCACACCTCGAGGCAAAAGCCCTAGCCTGGGTAGCCCCAGTGTAACTGGTTTACACACTGCTTGGGTTTATGAGATCCTTTCCAAATTACACTACAGGCTTTCTCTTAATTCCATTCAATCCATTTTTTAGAGAAAGCAGCCTGCTACCAACCTCACATCCCACAGATGGTCAATGCCACTTCACCACGCACACGGAACTTGGAAGCACGAACCAGAGGCGCGATGAGCCGCTGGATCCATCTCGGACCTCCTTGCCCTCCCGGAGCCCGACGGCAAAGAGATGGGAGAAGTGAGCGACCCGAGAACTTACTAGGAATAGGATCGCCCTCAGAGACGGTACTGCCCAGCCACTGCCTGGTGACGCTGCGCGGCTGTGCCTGCACTGGCTAAGGGGGCATCCTGTCGTGGACGCTGCGCTGGGACAGCTCTCCCAGGCGTCTGATCGCAGCACGCACGCATGCACACACGCGCACACACTCCCCCCCCCCCCCAAGAATAGACTAATGATGAGAGGAAAGGCGGCAATGAATGGCCTGACTCACAAGACCCTAAAGCTCTGCCACGTCCCAAAGTTCTCACCCATGGACAAGAGTCCTTAAACCCTACTTTAAAAAAAAAAAAAAAAAAAAAAAAAAAGGTTAAAAAACAAACAAACTTTGAAGAATGTGTACTAGATGCTTCATGTGATTTTTTTTTTCAGGAAACTGCATTCGCACTAGGAATTAAGCTGTAGGGAAACAAGGATACAAAGTCAGCTAAAAGAAAAGATGGGGTTTTTTTGGTTTTAAAAAATTCTTTGCACACTATTAGCTTAGAGTTGTGAAAAAGATTTGAAGTCAAAAATCTTGGGTTCCAGGGGCCACTAGGTGGTCCAGTGGATTGCAAGTCAGGCCTAGAGATGGAAGGTCCTGCGTTTAAATCACTTCAGACACTTCCTAGATGGGTGACCTTGGACAAGTCACTTAACTCACCACTGCCTAGCTCTTGTCACCCTTCTACCTTGCGACCAATACACAGTATTGATTCTAAATTTAAAGGTAAAGGTTTAAAAAATAAAGAGTTTTGGTTTCCAATTCTGGTTACTAATCACTACCCATGAGATCTTGAGCAACTTCTCTTCCCTCACTGGCAAGTGGTATGGGGTGGGAGATGGGACCCAGAGTGTCGGACTTCTTAGGGGTTGAGGGTTTCTCAGGACAGGTTCAAATCCCCCTCTGACACTTACTAGTTTATATACTCTAGCCCAGCATTGGCGAACCTTTCAGAGATTTCGTGCCCAAACTGTACCCTCAAGCCACCTGTGAGGTTCCCCTTCCCCTGCCCGAATTTCCCCAGGCAGAGGAGGGAGGAAGTGCTCACGTGGGGCAACTGGATGGGGCATGTAAACATTGTCTCCAGGCTGGTGGAGAGGGGGAGGGGAGGTAGCCCACTCCTGCAGCCTGGGGCACACAGGCCTTCCCCCAACATGGCCCTAGAACATGTCTTTTACCTCTGGTGTCAGCTTTTTCATCTGTAAAGTAAGGGAGACAATAATATCTGTAGGACTTGCTTCACAGAGTTGTAGAAAGGACAAAAAAGACAGTGAGGTAAAGTCCTTTGTAAACTCACGGTACTACAAAAATGCAGATTATAATAATAATAGCTAGCATTATTATATTAGCACTTTACAAATATTATCTCATTTTATGCCCACAATAACCTTGGGACCATTTTTATTCCCATTTTACAGATGAGGAAACTTAGGTAAAAAAGCAGTTTAGTGATTCACCCAGGGTCACACAACTGTTAAGTGTCTGAAATTGAGATTTCCTTGTCTATAAAATGATGGGGCTTTAGTAAATGATTTAGAGGTAGTGAGGCAATGTTAAACAGCAGCCAGGCGATACAGTAGATACAGAGCTAGGCCTGGAGTCAGGAAATCTCAACTCCATGAGTTTAAATCTGGCCTCAGACACTTATTAGCAGTATGACTCAGGGCAAGTCATTTAACCTTGCTTGCCTAAGTTTCCTCATCTCTAAAATCAGCTAGAAAAGAAATAGCAAAACATCCCAGTATCTTTGCCAAGAAAACCCCAAATGAGGCAATGTAAAGTCTAAGATTTGGAATTGGGGGGACCCAGTTTCAAATTCTGACTGCCATTTTATCATCTGTGTGACTTTAGGGAAGTCACCTCCAGGTCTCAGTTTCCTGTAGAATAATAATTATTATAATAATAATTAATCTGTAGAATAAGAGAGTTGGACTAGATGAGCATTAAGATATCTTCTAGTTCCAAGATTACAAGCTGACCCACAATCTCTAAGGTCTCTTACAGAGAGTAATTCATATGATCAGTATCTGAATTATTTATGAATTCTAACACAAATTATATGTAGGCTTCATTATTACCCCCAACACCTGGCATAGTGCCTGGCATGCAGTAAGTGCTTAATAGAAGCTCTTTAACTGATTGATTTTCTCAGTACCCAGAAGGACAAGATTCTGTCAGGGAGCTCTTCAATCATCTGTCCTATGTTGCTGGAAGTTAAATGAATGCACCATGATTGTTTCTATTTTTTATTTAAATGAATGGGCTCAGGTTATCGCAGCTATGCCATCTTGGCTTAATACCACAATACAGTCCAAGGCAATGCTAAAGTAATGATACATTTTTGTCTTGAGAGAAATTAGGAACCTGGCCAGAAGTAGGGCCAGGGGTTTTTGTTAGGACATCTATTCATTCCTGCTGCTGGTTATCAGATATCAAGAATGACATATAATCATGAAAACCCATAAAAATCAACTCAATTGGCAAGATCCAGTATGCTTTCATAAAACAAAATAATTTAAAAAACATTTCAAAGTAATAAATATTAATGAATTATATTTATTAAAGTTCTTTAATTCTCTTGAGACAGGCCAATCTCATTAACTTTTAGACTTTAAAAATTCCATAGACTGGGAAAGAATGTTTGAAATTAAGAAATCCCTCAAACTTTTCTTTGCCAAAGGGTTTCATTTGATGACTACAAATGCTGGCTGCTTATGTGAGAGTTATTCCCTGAGTTTTTTAATTGCTTACCCTTAAATCATTAGAACATTGTGTTTTATAAGGCTGTTTGATGTCCAAGGAAGAACAATTTATTTTAAAATGCTAATAATCAGAAGAAAGTCCTTGATGGTCAAAGACAATGAATGCCAAGTAGTTGGAAGTATTCCGAGGCCCAACCCTGACATCAGGTAGAGATGTTCACAAATCAGACCCCTTGCTCAGCTAAAATACAAATGCTTTGGCCAAAGGGTTTTTAACTATTTTGGGGTCATGGGACCCTTTGGTAGTCTGATGAAACCTTTGGACATCTGCTTAGAATAATGTTTTTAAGTAACTGAAGGAAATGCTAAAATTTTAAATGAGAGGTTAGTGAAAATAAAGATGTCATTGTTTTCCTATCCAAGTATATCACAGATACCCTGAAATCCATCCATGGAACCCAGCTTATGAACTCCCGCTTTAGCAGGTCATTCAAAGCCCTCCACAACCTGGTCACTACCTTTCTCTTTAACCTTATTTCCCATTACTCCCCTAGCTGTTCCCTCTGCTCTGACATATCAGTCTATTAAATGTCCTCCAATATACAACTCTGTCTTTATATCTTTGATCCTTCATCCACTCTCTCTTTATCTAGATCTACTCAATAAACCCAGTGATTCCCTATTCCAAGATCAAATACAAAGTCCTCTATTCGGTTTTTAAAGCCCTTTGTAACCTGTAACCTTCCTCCTTTGATGTCTTATACCTTCTATTCCTCCACATACATGTCAATTTTTGACAGTGGCCTCTTTGCTCTTGGCATTCCACTTCCCAGCTCCAAGCAGTTTTGTTAGCTGGTTCTCTGTACCTGGAATGATCTTCCTCATCATCCCCATCTTCTTGCTCCCCTAGCTCCCTTCATGTCCCAGATTAAACCCAAACTTCTATAAGAAATCTTTCCCAAACTCTTATAAATGTTAGTGTCTTCTCTGTTGATTACAATTCTCCCCTATGTTGTCTTCTGAGCTCCATGAAAGAACTATTTGGGGGGGGGGGGGATTTTGCCTTTTTTGTATCTCATCTAGTGCCAGTAAGCACATATTAAATACTTTTTGATTTGGTATGACTATATCCTCTCTTTAATTTAATGTTCAAGGCCAAACGCCTATAAAAAGCTTTCCCAGATCACCCTAAGCCCTGGAAAAATCTCCCTCCTTCCAACTCCCATAGCAATTGTTTCCTGTACCAATTCATTGTTATTCATCACTTATTCCCAAGAGTTCAATTATCATCTCTACTCAGATAGATTCCAAGACTATATATTTAGCCTCATCTTTCTTTTGAACTCTGGCTCCCCATCACTAACTGCTTGCTGGACATCTCTACCTAGCCATCCCTGAGGTTGTAAAATCCAACACATCCAGAACTAAATTCATCTTCTTCACTCCCACTCCCATTTCTCCTCTGAATTTCTTTTTTTCTATTGAAAGTACTACACTCCTTCTAGTAACCCAGATTCATTACATCAGACTTGCCTTGCCTTGACTCTTCCCCCTTCCTTCAGTCCCCAATGTCCAATGGGTTGCCCAATCCTGTCAATTATAACTTTGAAGCATTTTGCACATCTGCCATCATTTTTCTACTTTCTATTTTTACAAACCCACCATCACCTATTATAGATCCTAGCCACATCTTACCTGGACTACTGGAGTGCCCTCCTGATGGGTATCCCATACCTGCTTCCGTTTCCTCCCTCTCCAATGTGCCCTCAACACAGCTGCCAAAATAGTCTTCCTTTTAAAGTACAGGTCTTATTCGGTCATGTCTGACTTCTTCATGACCCCATTAGGGGTTTTCTTGGCAGAGATATTATAGTGGTTTGTCATTTCCTTTTCCAGCTCATCTTCCAGATGAGGGAACTGAGGCAAACAAGATTAAGTGACTTGCCCAAGGTCACACAGTTAGTAAGTGTCTGAGGCTGGATTTTAACTCTTGCATGTGAGTGAGTCTTCCTGATTCCAAGCCCTATCCTCTATCCACTATGCCACCTAACTGTCCTGTTCAAAAATTTTCTATAGATCCTGATTTCTTTTTCTAGAGGAAAATACAAAGGCTTCAGTCTAGCATTTAAAGTCTTCCAGAACCTGGCTCTAACCTTCACTTCCCTGACAAATTTCACATTACTGCCCTTCATGCATTCTAGATTCCTGCCAAACTAGCCTATTACCTGTTCCCTGAATTTGGCACCTGTGTTTCTGCACAGGTTGTCCCCCATTCCTGGAATGCACTCCCTCCTCCCAGCCTTTGAGACTCTTGGCCAACACGTCACCTCTTTTAGGAAGCCTCCCTTGACCCTCTCGCCTTCTTGGTGCTTGCTCCCTCCCCAAACTTCCTACATTTAACTTCTCTGTGTGCATGTTTATTCCCTGGAAGAATAGAATTCCTTAAACATAAGGACTGCTTCATTTTTTTATCACCAGCGCATTATACAGCAGGAGTAAGTACTCAATAAACATTTGCCAAACTGAATAACTCCTTTTATGTCTATGCCAAGATATCCCCAACTAGATTTTTAAGCTTCATGGGGGTAAGGCGGGTAAGAACCACAATCTATTTAGCCCTCTTTCTGTATCCCCAACACTCAAAATACAGAAACTACCTAAAAAATATTTAATGATGATACATCTGGACTGCCTACATTTTTGCCTACATGCTGGGCATCACTTTGTACTTTTTTAGGTTTTAAAGTATAACATATGACAGTTATAATCTTGAATTGATTACATCCAGTCTTATCTGGATACAACGGAGTAAAGACATTTGATTTTTCTAACTTTTTCCATTTCTTTGGCTCTTTAGGTCTAACTCCTAAGGTCCCCATGATACCTTTATGTAGAATAAGTCTTAATGCTTGTTATTCATAGTTATTTGTAGCTTATTATTAAGATACAATAGTGTTGTTCTCTGCTTTTTCTTTGACCAGTTGATGAGCCACTGTGAGAACACTGGAGGCAATTAACATTTTTGATGTTATAACCTATCAGAACTGAGACTTCATGTTAGTTAATCAATCAATAAACAATAAGCACCTACTAAGTCCCAAGCACTGTGCTAAGTGCTGGAGTTACAAAAGGAGGCAAAAGACAGATAGTCCCTGCCCTTAAGGAACTTACAATCTAATAAGAGAGACTATGCAGAATATATATATATATATATATACACATGTTTTATTTGTATATATCAAGCTTTATGCAGGTAAATAGGAAATAATTAACAGAGGGAATGAAGTAAAATTAAGAAGGGTTGGAGAAAGGTTCTACTAAAAGATGGGATTTCAGTTAGGATTTAAAGCAAGTCAGGGAGATCTAAAGTAGTGAGAGCGGAGGAGGGAGAATGTTCAAGGCATGGGGGATAACCAGAGAAAATACCCAAAGCAAGAGGGATGGAGTGTCTTCTTTCTAAAATAGCTGGGGAGCAATGTCACTAAATTAAAAAGTAGCAGGGGTTTAGGTTAAAAAAGGTTTTGAATGCCAACTAATCAATAAAAGAATTGTGGAAAGTTTCTCTGCTAAAGGTCTCATTTCCAAGATGTACAATGAAATTATTTAAAAATATGAATAAGAACTATTACTTAATTGATAAACTGTCAAAAGATACAAATAGACAATCTCCTTGGAAGAAACCCAAGCTCTCTAAAATAGTGAAAAAAAAATGCTCAAGTCATCAATAATTAGATAATGCAAATAATAATAATGCAAATTAGAGTGAGATTCCACCTCACACTTATCCATCAGACTAACAACCTCAACCAAAAAAAGGAAAATGACAAATGTTGGTGGGTGAGGTTATAAGAAAACAGGCAAATATATACAGCTAAAGCTTCGGATTGGTAAAGTTATTCTATACAATATAGGTAGGTGGCATAGTTAGTCTTCTTGGAGCCAGGAAGACTCATGTTCCCTAGTTCAAACCTGGGCTCAGACACTTATTATCTGTGTGACCCTAGACAAGTCACCTAACACCATTAGCCTCAGTTTCATCGTCTCAAAAATGAGCTGGAGAAGGAAATGGCAAACCACTCCAGTATCTTTGCTAAGAAAACCCCAAAAGGGGTCACAAAGAATCTAACACAACTGAAACAACTGAATAACAACAACAACAACAACAACAAGAATTCTGGACCTTGTCCAAAAAGTGAGTATATTCCAACTTACCACTACTAGATCTAGATACCAAAAAGATCAAAGAAAGAAGGAAAGACCTGTATGGTCAAATATATTTTTTATAGTGGAAATTGGGACAGTATCATTAGTTGGAGAATGGTTGAACAAATTATGGTATATGAATATAATGGAATTCTATTGGATTAAGAAATGATGAAATAAATGTATTCAGAGAAACTTCAGAAAACTCATGTAAACTGATGGAGACTGAAATGAGCACAGAACCAAGAGAAAAATGTATACTATACAGTAACAACATTGTAAAAATAAATCACTTTTAAAGACTTAAAAACTCAAATCAACATAGGACCAATGATGAAATGTTCTGCCCATTTCCTATCAAAGAGGTAATAGACTAAAAAATATTCCAAATGTGACATATTTTTGAATAAGAACAATTTAGGGGTTTTTTTTGGCTCTGCTATCTATATTACCAGGGTTTTGTTTATTCTTTTTTTTTTCAGTGGGGAGGGAGGAAATGAAATGGAGAAAAAAATGCTTGATAATTGAAAGAAATTAAAATCAATTTAAAAAACTGAACTGAGTTCCTTTTGTATGAAATTACATTAATATTTTTGTAAACCAAGAAGAGTTCTTAACTTGGAGTCCACAGATCTTGAAGGGCTCCCTGAATTTGTATGGGGAAAAAAAATTACATCTTTATTTCAACATAATGGGTCTTCTTTGTAATGCTCTGTATTTTATTTTCTACACTTAAAAATGCTAAGGGTCCACAGGCTTCACCAGACTGCCAAAGGGGTACATGACACAAAAGAGTTTAAGAACCTCTATTGTGAATTTTTGTGGACAAAGCAGACTGGGAAGAGTCATTGGTATCACCTAACCCAGGAGCCACCAGGATCTGGGGACTTCTCAAGTCCCCCATGCAACAAAGGCCAGAGAGAATACAGGTTAGAAGAAAAATAATGTATTATATTAATATTAATTTATTTATATAACACATATTATATAAATAAATTAATATTAATATTAATGTACCTGTACCCCTGCTGTCCCTGAGGCTGTGGGAAGGAAGCCTAGCTCAGAAGAGACACTATCTCCCCAAAAAACTTATTTTGTTGTTTGGGATTCAACCAAAACCAACTTCAGAACATTAGGGCTGAAAGCAGTACTCCCCAGGGTAAATGAAATCTAAAGAAAGAGTCTTCCAGCACAAGTGATTTTGACAAGCCCACAACACTGTGGGTCAAGAGGTCCCACGTTCTCAAGGGAACCCCAAGCCAAGACAGGAGGCACACACTGGGTTAACAGGTTAATGTCTGGGCCTTCTGGAAACACCCTATGTAACACAGAGCAAAATATGAAGTGGGAGAAAATGTTCACAGAAATTCCCTTATTATAGAAATGCCGTAAACACAAACTCTGCTTCCTTCCTCTTCAAAGGACTTGGTGCTGGAGCTAAAAGATCAGCTGGTTTAGAATGAGATCTAGGTTCAAATCCTAGCTCTGTCAATATCAGCCTAAGGAAGGAAAGGAGAGAGGGAGAAAGGGAGGTATTTATTAAGTACCAACCACTGCCAGGTACTATACTGAGAGCTTTACAAGTACCATCACATTTGATCCTCAAGACAATCATGAGAGGTAGATATTGTGTGAAGAAATAGTGTCTTCTTCACAGCCTGTGACTGTTATCCCCATTTTACATCTGAAAAAAACTGAGGCAAACAGGGTGAAGTGACTTACCCAGGGTCACACACCGGAAGAATGTCTGTGGCTGTAGTCGCATACTCTGCTTCGCCTGGATGAGAAAACTACTAAGTCGATTCCCCTTGTCTCTAAAAGGAATTGGCTACAGATTCAGGGCCATAAGTAGCACAGGGCAGCCTGTGCTTTGTCCCAGGAAGGAAGTTCTTGTGGGGCTGAGGCAGCATTTTCACCATCTCCCCTGAGTATTTTATATTGTCTAGGGTGATTTTAAATGGAATTTCTTTTTCTAATTCTTGCTGCTGGGATGTGTTGGAAATATATAGAAATGCGGATGATTTACGTGCATTTATTTTGTATCCTGCAACTTTGCTAAAGTTGTTGATTATTTCCACTAGCTTTTTAGTTGATTCTCTGGGATTCTTTAAGTATACCATCATATCATCTGCAAAGAGTGATAGCTTAGTCTTCTCATCGCCTATTTTAATACCTTCAATTTCTTTTTCTTCTCTAATTGCTACTGCTAGTGTTTCTAGTACAATGTTGAATAACAGAGGTGGGTAATGGGCATCCTTTGCTTCACTCCTGATCTTACTGGGAAGGCTTCTAATTTATCCCCACTGCAGATGATGCTTGTTGATGGTTTTAGATATATACTGTTTATTATTTTTAGGAAAGGTCCTTCTATTCCTATACTTTTCAGTGTTTTCAATAGGAATGGATGCTGTATTTTGTCAAAGGCTTTTTCAGCATCTATTGTGATAATCGTGACTTTTGTTTGTTAGACTGTTGATATGGTCAATTATGTGGATGGTTTTCCTGATGTTAAACCATCCTTGCATTCTTGGTATAAATCCCACCTGATCATAATGAATAACCCTCGTGATCACTTGCTGGAGTCTTTTTGCTAGTATTCTATTTAAGATTTTTGCATCTATAGTTCATTAAGGAGATTGGTCTTTTAGTTTTCTTTAGTTTTCTTTCTGTTTTTGATCTGCCTGGCTTTGGAATCAGTACCATATTAGCGTCATAAAAGGAATTTGGTAGGACTCCTTCTTTGCTTATTATGTCAAAGAGTTTGTATAGTATTGGGATTAGTTGTTTTTTGAATGTTTGATAGAATTCACTTATGATTCCATTTGGTCCTGGGGATTTTTTCTTAGGGAGTTCTTTGGTGGCTTGTTTGATTTCTTTTTCTGACATGAGATTATTTAAGTATTCTATTTCTTCTACTGTTAATCTAGGCAATTTATATTTTTGTAAATATTTATCCCTATCACCTAGATTGTCATATTTATTGCCATAAAATTGGGCAAAATAGTTTTTAATGATTGCCTTAATTTCCTCTTCATTAGAGGTGCGATCTCCCTTTTTCATCTTTGATACTGATTATTTGGTTTTCTTCTTTCCTTTTTTTAATTAGATTGACCAGTATTTTGTCCATTTTATTTCTTTTTTCAAAGTACCAGCTTCTAGTCTTATTTATTTCACCATCTCCCCTAAAAAGTCCCCAAAGGTCCTCATTTACCCCACCCACTGGCTCCCCCACAGGCAGCTCTCTCTCTCCCAGGGAATGATATTCCCAAGAATAGCTCTAAAAGATGATCTGCACAGTCCTTCCTAGCTTTACATTCTACCATCCCAAGATCCTGAAGCACTGGAATTTAGGTAGGTGTTGGATTTGAGAGGCTCTGGGTTCAAATTCTTAGGCACTCTGTGACTTCATGCTGGTCAACTCACCTTCTCCCAGCCTCAAAGTCCTCATCTGTAAAATGGGGATGAATAGGTCCCTCTTATTTTGAAAGTGCTTTGCAAGTACTGAAAACACTCAGTGTCACTTCACTGTGACCCATTCTTCTCCCCAACATTTACCACTCAGGAAATTAAAAATGGGCACAGAGTAAAAACAATCCCACAAAATGGGTTTTCAAAGTGACTTCTTCAGGATGATCCTGTTGGGGTTATCTCAGATTTAGAGAAGTAAATTTTGATAAAGGCGATTAATAAACAGTCCAGAAAAAAAGATAGCTGAGAGCCCTAAATTAGGTGGATCTTCCTTTTTTATTTTTTAAAACCATACTTGAGAATTGATGCTAAGTATCTGTTGCAAGACAGAGAGGCAGCAAAGGCTAGACAATGGAAGTTAAGTGACTTGCCCAGGGTCACACAGCAAATAAATATCTGAGGTCTTATTTGAACCCAGGACTGCCTGGTTCCAGGCCTAGCTTTTTCTATCCACCAAGCACCCTAGCTCCCCACCAGGTACCTACATTAAACTTTGATTAGTAAATACCTCAGTACTTTCCCTCTCCACTGTCTTCCTACTACCTCAGTTGTCCTATCCATCTGAGGTCTCTTCTTATTTTTCTCAGCTGACACACAGGTAAGGCCGCTGAGGAAATACCACCGTCCATGGCTCTCCCAGTCTTAACAAAAACAAGTTGTGGACTGCCAAGGCCCTGCCCACCTCAACTGAAGGGGAAAGGGGCGGAGCTTTGAAGGTGGTTGGTGTGGGTGGGAGAGTGTCTTTGGCTCAAGAGATACCCCACCTCACTCATCAGTCTAACTCAGAGGGGAGGAAAGACAGAGACCGAAGGCCAAGACCGGAAGTGCCTCCCACTCCAAAGACCAAGGCACCCGGAGCTGCCTGGGGCCTCCTCCTCCCCTGGGGCCATGCTGGGAGGCAATAGTTCACAGGGCAAGGTGGGGAAGGGGCGAGAATGGACCTGGGGAAAGGGAGGAAGACTGCCCTGCGCTATTCCCGCTATTCACCCACTTAGGTCAGCAGTCCTATGATCTTTAGAAGAGTCCGGGGAGTGCAAAGGCGGCTTCCTTCCGGTGTGGGAATCAAGACTGAAGTAGGCGGTACTTCCGGAATAATGCCCATCACCATCATCCCCCGGGCTAGGCCCTCCTCAGGCCCAAAGAGCCCGTAACTTCCCTCTCCGGCCAGGTCTCCGCACAGAACACCACACTGGATCACTCCGCACCTGCAGAAGCTCCCCGAGGCTCCCTGCCGCCTCAGTGACAAAGTAGACGCATTCTTTTTCGGATTATGAAGTCTTTCACTGCCGGGATCGGGGTTGTCTTCCCAGGATGCCGTATCCATTACTTCCCGGCTCCCCGGCACTCAGCACAGTGCTTGGCACACCACAGGTACTTAATAAATGTCCATGGCATCCTATACTCCCGCCAAACTGGCCCAGCTCCAATCCCTACTGATGACACAGCATCTCCTCTCTGGATCTTTGTCGCGGTCCTCCTGGCTTCTTGGAACTCCATCCTGGGAGAGTCAGCTCCAATGACGTTCATTTGCACCCCTTCCTGACCCACCCCCACCCCCACACACATCCCCTCCACACACCAAGTATTTATTTTGCAGCTGTCGCGATTACTTATCTGTGAACATACCGTATCTGTCCCAGCAGAATGGAAGTTCCTTGAGGTTCGGCAAATAGCTCTCTTTTAAATATGTACCCTTGCTGCCTAGCACTCTGCCTAGCACTCTGCCCCAAATATGCTGAGGGGCAGCTGGTGGATGGAGGTCCTGCGTTCAAATGAGAACTCAGACATTTCTTAGCTGTGTGACCCTGGTCAAATCGCTTAATTCCATTTGCCTAGCCCTTACCACTCTTCTGCCTTGGAACCAATACTTAATATCAATTCTAAGGCAGAAAGTAAGGGTTTTAACAGAAAAATGAAATAAATGCTTGTTGACTGATGGTTAACAAACAATTATAAAGTGCTTTAGTTTGCAAAGCATCCCCTAAGTACACCACAACTCAAGGACAGCTATTATTCCTCTTACTTTACAAATGAGAAAATGGAGGCTTGGAGAGATGAAGATGCTTTGGGGCCATCACACAGCCAACAAGTGCTTCCCGAAATAAATCCCAGACAAGGCTGAGAAGTGGCAGTGGTCAGGGTCTGGGTCTGTCTGGTAGGAAAACTCAAATTATTCTGCACACCTAACAGAAAGCTCACCAGGCATCCAAGAGTCCACTTAAAATAAAGCCAGTCCCCTCGCTTTTGAAAGTTTCTTGATGACTATGGATTAGAGAGCTTCACTGCAGTCACCATCCCTTAGAGAGGCTCATTATGCCACCTGAGAAAACTTGGGGACTGTGGATCCTCAAGGGAAGGAAGACCTGGGCTACAGCAGTCAAAGGCAGGCCCTCTCAGGCCTCCAGAAACAGGCTTTGTCCCCACAGACATCCCCACTGCAGAGGGCCTGAACTGTGGCCTGAGGGACCTGCCTGCCTTCCCTTCTCTCTTTCCCTCTCTCTCTCTTAAACAACCCTGCCTTCTGTCTCAGTATCAGTTCTAAGACAAAGGCCCAAGCAAGGCAATGGGGAGGGGGTTCAGTGACATACCGGAGTCCCACAGCTGGTAAGTGTTTGAGGCCAGATTTGAACCCAGGACCTCCTGACTCTAGGCCTGGTTCTCTATCCACAGAGCCACCCAGCTGCCTCAAGTCAACCAGCCTTTTGTCTCTGTCTTATCCACCTTTTTGCCAAGCTCCTCAAGCTTCCTTAAGATACCCAGATAAGGCATTTTTAAATACTATGTGCCAAGCTTTGTGGACAGATATAAGGAAGCAAAATGCCTCCCCCGCTGAAGTTTAAGGAGTCTGCAGAGGGAAGCAAAGGGACCTGAGAAGTCAAGGGTAAGAAGTGGAGCAGTCAGTAAACAAACCTGTAGCAAGTGCTTATTATAGATTCTACATAAGTATCTAGGAGGCATGGCAGATAAAGCACCACGCCTAGAGTCAGATAGACTCACCTTCCTGAGTTCAAATCCAACCTCAGATGCTCACTAGCTGGGTGACCCTGGGCATGTCACTTTACTGTGTTTGCCTCAGTTTCCTCATCTGTCACATGAGCCAGAGAAGGAAATGACAAACCATTCAAGTATCTTTGCCAAGAAAACCCCAAATGGGGTCATAGAGCATTGGATACAACTGAAAGACTACTAATCAACAACAGCAACAGATATACTAAACACTTAGGCTACCAGCATAAGCCAGCAAAGGTGGCTCTGCTCTTCAGGCAGTCATAGTCTAATGGGAAAGACGACCAGCAAAGGGATGCTGGAAAGCTAGAAGCATGGGAGACAGGGGAACTGAGACATCACTTGTGAGAAGTTCAGCAGAGGTCTCTAACACTGTTTATCACTAGATTTACTATAGTTGGAGCGTAGATTTAAATTAAAATATTTTCTTAAAACAGACCTAAAACAAACAAAAAAAAAATTGGAGTCTGGTCCCACCTCAGCCATTTCTCAGAATCACTGATTTGGGAGTTTGGAAGGCCTAGTTCAATCACACACAAAGGAATCCCCAGCACAATGTAGCAGAGGCACAGACATCCAGCCTCTACTCAAAGACCTCGAGGAAGGAGGAAGCTGCCCCCTCCAGGAGGAGTCCATTTCACCTTTAGATAGCTCTAATCTTGGGAAATTGTTATGGTTGGGTTTTTTGTTGTTGTTGTTTTCTGTTTCCTTAACAACAAACTTAAATTGGCTTCTTTGCAAACTCCATCCTTTGCTCTAGGTTCTCCCCTCTGGGGCCAAATAGATACAAGTCTAATTCTCTCCTCACTGTGAAATCCAGCTTCTACTTGCTAGCTACTTGATCCAGAGAAAGTTGTTCCAGCTCCTTGGGCCTCATTTTCCTCATCTGTAAAATGATGGTTGGACTACTTGTCCTCCAAGGTCCCTCCTAGCTCCAAGGCTAACCTTGCTGCCATAGGGTTCTGTTCTGATAATGAAACCTCATTCATTTCTAGTGATAGATAGGAATTTGGGAAGAAGATAATGACCCAGAGTGCAGACACAGAAGGTTGATGAAATGGAAGAAACCAGGAAGTACAAGGGAAGATCTCAGAATCCTGGGTTAGAATTCTGAAGTGGGTAACAATCATGGGGAAGAGGGTCTGAACTCTGGAGAAGTAAACAGCTCCTAAACTAAGCTCTCTCCTACTATTGATCTTCATCCTGATCCTGTGAGAAACCTGCCAGTTCCAGTTATACAGCTTTGATCCCAGACTCTGAAATAACATCTACTGATGTCTCAAGAGGAAATCATTAGCAACAGTGACGTGGACTGCTCAGTTACCTTGGTGGGCTTTGTCAACACCTGGGTGTCTAGGTCATGCCTGGCACCACCAGTTCTTGATTGAACAATGACCTGCATCTTCCACTAAAGACTAAAATCTATGCGGGATTAGCTTAGGATAGACAGATAGGATTGGAAATTGTGTGAGTGAGTATAGACTCAACTCTGTTGAGGGTCAAAGTGACCCTTTGCAGGGTCAGTGGTTGGGGAAAGGTAGTAATTATTAGTGATAGGGAATCCCTAGCCCACATACCTCACCTTATCAAAATCAATATTTTATAATAAACCTGTTACTGTTTTAAGTAGAGTCAGAGTGCGTGTCTACTGGCCTTGGACAGAAAGTAGCCATCTTGCTCTCTGAGCCTGTAAAGTTTCATCACCACCCTAGACTGGGATCAGTCTAACCCCAGTCACCCATCTAATTACCATTTTACACTAGTGGAACTCAAGCCCCTGACTTCCCCACCAGACCAGGAAGGAGAGTCCTGATCACAAAAAGACCAAAAAAAAAAAAAAAAAAAGCAAAATAAAACAAAACAAAAACACACCACACCACACCACACCACACCACAAGGAACCAATTTAGGAACTGGCTCGGCTAGTCTGTGACCAACATAATCCTGCCTTTGTACGCTAAGGATGCCTTTCCTCTATGGAACCGCTGTCCTAAACCAACCGCTTTGCATGGCCCCTCTCAGGGCCAGCAGGCCCAGATTCTCCCATTTCTCCCAACACAGCCTCTCCCTTGTCTCCACTGAAAGCACAGGGAGCCTGGGCCTTGTGCTCTGCCTCAGGACCCTCGGGCGGAAGAGTTCCTTGGGAGCCCAGAGAAGGAGCCTGTCATCCAGCAGCCTCCAAGGCAGCCAGAGACTCCTCCTGCCCCTCCCTCAAATCAGGGCAATCACTGCCTGAGGAGGCTGATCCCACTTGCACCCAGGGGAATGGAGGATGGGAAATCGGGGTCAAATGTGAGTGATATGGCTCTCGCCAGGAAGCTCCTTCTGCTATTCCAAAGAAGCGCTGGGCACTGAAAAAGACGTCTCTGAGATGTCAGCTTAGGGCTTCCTTTCTCTTCTCCCAACCAGGCGCTATCGGTGACACGGTGCTATTAAGCATGGCTTAAAGGATACATGCTGAGCAAATAGCAGAATACAAATGTTTAGTAAAACTGCACTCTAATTATCTCCAGATCAGCCTGACATCTTAGTTTTACCAACATGCTAATAGAGGGTAAGTACATTTTTATTAGGATCACATAGCTTCTTGACAACCTACTGATTGTTGGGATTCCTAACAGCTTATGCAGTGTGCAAAGACTAGACCTATGGTGTTTTAACAACCAGCTCTCTGGGGCAAAAATGTACCAAGATACATTCCTAAATTTAATGTGTTATTTACATTTTCTCCATCACTTTTTTAAAAAAACCTTTACTTTCTGCCTTGATATTAGTTCTAAGATAGAAGGGTGACAAGGGCCAGGCAATCAGAGTTAAGTGACTTGCCCAAGGTCACCTAGCTAGGAAGCATCTAAGACTAGATTTGAACTGAGGTCCTCCCGACTCCAGGCCAGGTGCTCTATTCACATTGCTACTCAACTGCCCCTCCATCACCTTAAGTCCGGACAATCAACCAAGCCCTGATTTCTGAGGCATTAATGCATGTGCTGAAATTTTGCAAGCCAGTTCCTGCACACCACAGCATATAAAGAATTTTCAGGGGAAGAAATGCTAGCTCAATGAAAGCTGGTTGGCCCATTCTTGGCAATTTATGGTCTTAGAGAATCATCTAGAATACTGAGAGGCCGTGAGTTGCCTGGAGTCACAGTCACTGTTTCAGAAGCAAGACTTGAACTCAGGTCTTCCTGGTTTTGATGCCTTTCTATTTCCTAAATCAGAGTTGGCCAATGCCATGTGAAGGAGGAAGTGCTTCCACTGGGCTGCTGGACAGAGAAGCAGGGCATGCAAAAAATATCCTCAGGAGCTGCCTCCGGAGCATACATGCCATGTCTTCACCCACATGGTCCCAAGTCATACCAAAAATGCCAACTCCAATGACAGGACTTAGTATCATGTTAATTGTGCTTTATGACACCCCAAACTCAGCATCTATTAGCTGTCCCTCATGCCTGAAGTATTCTTCCTCCTTATCTCCACTTCTGGCTTCCATTAAATTCCACCTAAAACCCCACCTACAGGAAGTCTTTCCCAATACCTCTCTCTTTTTTTAACTGAACATCCCCTATTTCCAATACCTTCTTCCTGTTATTTGTTGTTGTTTAATAGTTTTCAGTCTGCCCAACTCTGTGTGAACCCATTTGAGATTTTCTTGGCAAAGATACTAGAGTGATTTCCCATTTCCTTTTCCAGCTCATTTTACAGATGAGAAAACTGAAACAAACAGGGTTAAGTGACTCGCCCAGGGTCGCACAGCAAGTAAGTGTCTGAGGCCAGATTTGAACTTGGGAGGGTAATTTTTCCTGATTCTAGGTCTGGCACTCTATCCGCTGTACCACCTAGCTCCTCCTATTGGTATTATTATCATTATTATTATCCTGCAGATAGCTTGTCTGTACATAATTAGTCTCATGTCTCTCTCGTTACACTGCTAGCTACTTGAGGGCAAGGACTGCATCCCCAGCACTTAGCACAGAACCTGGCACACAGCAGGTCCTTCACAAACGTTCATTGTCTGAATGGCCTTCCGCTTGGTTTGAACTCCAACACTTAATGACACTGAGAGTTCAAAGTAGATTTTCCCTCCAGGGATGCATCCGAGGAGCCCCTGCCATTCTGTGCAATGCTTGTTCCCATCCACCAAGACACGGTATCCCCATAATGTGCTGGGGGCTTTCCTCCATTTCTCTGGCCATTCTGAAGACATTAACAGAACACAGTACAACTCTTTAATAAAACTAACACCATTGGCTGAGCAAGTAACTAGGATTCTAATGGAAATTAATGTATTTAGAGAAAATTAAGGTTGATAAAGTCTTTATTACTAAAATTTATGATGAGTCTTTCCATGTTGAGAAGAAACAGAGTTTCAAGCATATTTAACCTATAGAAAAAAAGCCTTCAGAGCCTGTTTGGTTGTGCTTTGATTTTTAAATCAACAGGAATGAAGTGACAAACTTATAAGGTTTTTATGGGGTGGAACTCTGGGACAGCATGAGGTTAAAAGAAGGGTAGTGACAAAACCACCAGTGACCCAAGGTCACCAAGAGAACAGGCCAGGTTGGCACCAAAGATGTCTGTTTCTTTTGAGCATGTCTGGGGGGAGAGGAGGGGAGGGAAGGGGAGAGAGAAACATTGTCTGTTGATTTATTTTATACCCTTACCTTCCATCTTAGAATCAATACCGTATATTGGTTCCAAAGCAGAAGAGCAGTAAGGGTGGGCAATGGGGGTTAAGTGACTTGTCCAGCGTCACACAGCTAGGAAGTGTCTGAGGTCAGATTTGGACCTAGGACCTCCTGTCTCTAGGCCTGGCTCTCAATCCACTGAGCCACCCAGTTGCCCCCAATGTCTATTGATTCATAACAAGAATAGGCACAGGGAGGCAGGGAACAAGTCTTAGATGTCAAATGTTGGGATACATTTTAGACAAAAGAAAGACAGTTCCCCATTCAAGCTGCTCAATAAATACTAACTGACTGATATAAGTCAACTGAGTCAAAAGGCAAGTCCAGTGCCTGTTCACATATTACTGAGACAAGATACCCAAACAGAGAGTTATCCTGTAGAATTCAGCCTGATATTTAATTCTGGGAGGAGTTTCTTTCCCTACTTAATAAATGTGAAACAAGCAATCTCCCAGTTCCTCTCAGGCCAGTGTTAAGCCTTCTGAAAGGAAGGTATTTAGGGAGATAAGAAAGGATACAGGAGACAAGACACAGGAGTAACTGCAATGCTGAAGTCTAGTTCTGCTCAGACATTTACTTTTCCTCTAGGTTTTTTGCCTCTGTTTTCCCAGTTTTACAGAGCTCTTGATTTCTCTGGCTATTCTCACCACAGCCTGGTCCATCCTCTACAGCCCAAGCTCACATCCCAGGAAGGGGAGGAGGGAAGCAACTCAGAGTCAGGATTCCAACTCAGAGAGGGGAGAGTTGAAAAAGTCTTGCCCCTGCCCCCTATACCCAATTCCATTTTAAGAGAACAGTTTTCTAATTCACATGGTTTTCCTCCTATTCTCATTGCTCTCCTTGTGTCCCAGAAATTGCTACACAGCAGGACAAAGACTATAATAAAGGTCTATAGTACAACCCATCATTGGTAAGTTCCCTCCACTCTCCAGACCCTGACAGTTTCTCTGGCTGCATCTTCCTTCTCACCTACCTAAGTAGGAAATTGTCCTTATTTTTCACCATTTTGCACTGAACAAGAACTTTGTAGGTGTGCAGATAGATTTTTTTCTTTCTGCCTTTTATGTGCAAAAGGGATTTTTAAGCACCAGATGTGTCCCATGGAATTCCAGGCATGGATATAATTGCAATTACCATGAGACCATGGGGATCTGCCATGAAGTTCCCTTAAATACCGAGCACCCACAATGCACCTTAAAATATGCCTCTTTTTTTTTTACCAAACGTTGTATTTATAGACAATTTTTTCAAGAACAAAGCAGGGTTAAATGAGGGGTCTGGTTTATGATGAAAACCTAAGATGAGGCATCTGGTTTATAAGGAAATAGTTAAAAGATATTGGGAGGGGGGGGGGCGGGAAGCCTGGGCATTCCTAACCTGACTAGTAAAAGGGTCAAATCCTCCTCAATTCAATAGCCTTTTTTGACACTTAAATTTCTCAGTCAGAACACCAACAGCCTGAGACTCAAAGATCTACCTTCTCACCCCCAAATATTCTCTTTTCTTCTGTCTCTTTTCTTCATGCCCAATCTACAGAACCATGAAATGAAGGGCTAGATACCAGGAGACCTGAGGCAATGTAATAAACCTATCAGAATCGTTCAGGCAAAAAAAATTCAATCAAAAAACATTTATTAAGCACCTACCATGTACAAGTCACTAAATTAGACCCTGAGAGAGATACCACTTTCTACCTGCTATCTAGGCAATTTGGGCATAAAAAAAAAAAAAAAAAAAAAGGTTTGTGGGAACTGGCAGGTTTGGATTAGAGATTTAGGGCTAGAAAAGACCTTCCAGGTCATCAAGTCCAACTGCTTTGTTTTACAGATGAGAAAAGTAGAAACCCTGAATTGCCTAAGGTCACACAGGTAAAAAATCTCAGAAGGATCTGAGCCCAGGTCCTCTGGACTCCAGAGCCAGGGCAGTGGTCCCCTCTATCAAGCAAGTCTCTGAGCAGAGGCCCCGGGGAAGCTTCCATCTTGCCCCTCCCCACCCTATCTCGGGGCAGCCATCCAGGAGGTTTACCTGGTCTGATGGGGCTCTGCAGGCAGTTCTGAGAGGAGATGCTGGGGTGCACTGAGGTGGAGGCCCGGCTGCTGAGGTCCATGACAGAGGGAGCGGCTGAGGTTGCTGGCGGCAGCCCAGGCGGGTGGGGGCTGTGGTCATGCTGAGAGGGGCTGGGGGGGATGCCATTTTCTGACAAGAATTCTTCCAAGTCCATATATTCCAACTGGAAAGTATCTCCGTCATAGGGTAGGGTTTTGTCCCACAAGGTGGGCCCCAAGAAAGCAGACTGGGGGACCATAGGGCTACTGTTGTCATCATCCAGCTTCTTCTTGTCTTTTTCTTTACCAAATGCTAAAGAAGAAAACAAAAGTTAAATTTTTTAAAAGGAAAAACAATCCTAAGTCTTTTCTACCCCACTAGACTCTCCTCCCCAAAACACAGACACTTTTCTCATCCCAAACAGCACTATCTCCCTCTGCGTTTGTCCTCAGTGGACCTCAGGTAATCCAGAGTTAAAAGTTCAGGCTGGATGTAGAGGTCTATCTGCTTTTCACAATCTCCCTATTTACTTTGGAAAGAGACAAATGCTTTGCCGGATGGGGCTTCAGCATGAACTAAGATAAAAGCTCTCCGTTTAAGCCTGATCCCTGAGCCCACACAGTGGGGCAATCAGTTGCACAGTTGAGTTCTGAGAATATAAGTAATTTACATTTACAATAGGGCAGAATCTTTACTGCAATTACTTACAACCACCTTTAAAACTAGCAATATCTACTACATTTTACACACACACACACACACACATATACTCACTATACAGGTATAACTCAATTCTAATCAATAAGGCTCATAAAAATCTAGATTTGCAAAACTGGCTAATTATTCAGAGTAGTTGTGTATTTGATAAAAGGCTTCTTTCCAAAGAAGAGGCCACCAAGATGATTTCTGGTGTGTTTTTTTAATGTCATTTGTATACAACTTTTCAAGTCACAGCTGTTGCTTAAGAGCAAGAAAGCACCAGCATGCACACAGTACTAGCACGTGTGCATGTAGCTATCTTGTTCAGGCAAACACCTGATATTTCATTCACTCTATAACTGATCATTTGACATTTGTCCATTTCAGCAACACCAAGCCCCCTAGGGGGAAATCTGGCCTCTTAAGCACCTGATTTCAATTCTCTAACCACCACCACATCCAAATTAATGATTAAAATGCCGAACCCAATCAAGCTAAAATACATCATTCTTTCCGCAGGTCTTCTCCCACCCTCCCCCACCCCCCAGCGAGTCAGTAGAGGGGATAAAGGCATTCTGCATTTAGGGAATGTGACTAAAGTACCTTAAATACGTAGCAACAAGTCTAGATTAAGCAAAGAGGGTACAAATCTCCTGAAATCAATTTCAAGAAGGGAGCCATTTATACGCCTTTATACTATAAACGACTAGACTTACTGTTGTGATTAGCTGGGAAACAGAACTGCAGAAGCCTAAATCGCAAATCTCTCACATTTCCAGCATAATACACTTTGCTGGCTGCAGACCAGAGAGAGAAGTAGTCAGTGGAGTCCGTCTCAGACTATCTTTCCCCAACACCTTTAACGCCAGAATGTCATGAGACTTGGTCTTATTTTACACGTGAGCATCCTTTTCAAGTCCTCTCCCACCAGGAAAGGTGGAGAGGGAAACTGACAAGAGAAACTGGCACGGGGATCAGCTTTCAACACAAAAGCCAATCTCTCCCCACTCCACCCCTTCCAACTTCGGAAAGTAAAAACGCCTCCTAAAATTCCGTCCTTATCCACACCTTCAATTACTTAATAAAAACAAAAACAACCAAGATCCCATTACTATAATATTACGCTGCTCGTGGACTGTTGCCTGCAAACCTCGCTCCAAGCAAGAGTCCCTCAAAACCACGAAAAGTAGAAATTTACACTCTCACCTCTCAAAACTCCCCTCTCCCTCTGGCACCCTTTAACTTTACTCGTGGGAATCGCTAATCTGGGGGGGGGGGGGGGGAAGGGGTAACGACTGACTTCTCTCACCCCATCCCACCCCTATTTTAAGTTGCATTAGCTCCTACCTGCACAGCAGAACAAACCACAGAGGTTGGGCACTGGCTCCCAGAATTACTTAAAATAAAGCAGAAAGACGATTCGGGGGTGGGAGATGGAGGAGGGGAGAGAGAAGGAAAGCGGGTGAGAGAGCCAATCCTCAATTGCATCCAGGCAGAGGCAGTACCGGGTTTGGCTCTGGGGAGTGCAGGAGAGGGTAGAGAGAAGAGGATGGGGAGGGTAAAGGGGGGGGAGGGCGGTGAGGCAGGCTGGAGATACAAGGTGAGTGCTCAGGAAGAAAAGCAAAGTCGGGGAAAGCCCCAGCCCTGGAAGTCTCCTTTCTCCAGATCAGGGGAACCCGAGGAAGCCAAGCAGCGGCGGCGGCGGTAGTGGCTCTCACCGTCTTCTGGGTGCAGGGGCAGCTTCAGGGGGTTCTCCAGCAGGGACTTGAGCACGCCGTAAGTGGGAGGGATGAACGTGGGGTTCAGGGAGAGCGGTCGGGACATTTTCTCCATCTCGGTGTACTAGGGTTTATTTTTTTTTCCTTTTCTTCGCTTTTCTCTTTGCAAAAACAAAAACCAAAAAAACCCTCCCCCTCCCCCCGCCCAAACCCCCAATCCCAATTTGCTTTTCCTCCCTCTGTTAACGTGTCCTCCTCCCAAGGCGGTGGGGAAGCCAGGGGAGTGTAAGGGAAATTATGCTAATATATATTCAAGTGCATAGACAAACACACAAAAATGAAAAATACAGAAGTTTCGGGAAATAGCTGGTCCTGGGCAAGCGGCCGAAGTGCAAGAAGGGCTCCTACAAGACCCTCCTCACACCTCCTCTTCTTGCAAAATGTTAGGTCGAAAATTGCAAAAACAGCGGAGAGGACTGGAAAAATTTAAAAATGCACAGCATAGCCTGAGCGCCCGCGCCCCAAAAGCCCGAGGCCGTGCGTGCTTCCCACCCCCACCCCCCCCTCCCCGAGGCTGCTGCTGCTTCGGCTCCTGCTCCCAGCTCTTGGCCCGCTGCAGCCCGCTCAGTGCATTCGGCAGCCCATGTGCAGGGACGCAGGCAAAAGTGACGTCAGGGCCCGCACCGCTCCCCCATAGGCGTGCGGGGGCGGGGCCACCAACACTCCCCCTTCCTCCCCCGGCTCCCTGCCTCTGCCTCTCTCCCCTCCCTCCTCCGACCACCGCCGCCAAGATATTGAGTTTGACGTCGTCGCGCGCGTCCTTCCCGGACACTCGGTTACTAAGACCTCGGGTGCAGGGTGGGTGGGACCCCGAGAGGTTTCCAGTCTGACTTTCCTAGCAAGTCCTTGGTGAGGGGTGTGAGAAAGGGCAGAGGGTAGCGAGAGTGAAGCGAAGTGGTTTCTTGGACCCGCCCGCTTTGGCAGCGCTACCTCCCGCCTCTTTCCCTGGAAAATCTCCTTAAAATTAAGTTAGGAAGAGGAGGGAAAGGTGGAGCGTGGAGTGGAGGTAGGATCTGAGCTGGAGGGAGTCGTTTCCAGGGCATCTCGGAGGTGCCATAAGGACTTTGTCTGATGGACTTAAATCATACACCCCACCGAACAGAGACCGTCTGGGCTGTGGATGAACGAAGGAACGAACGAACGAAAGCAGCATTCCAAGCGTTTATTATGGGCAAAGTATTGTGCAAAGGCCTGGCGATACACATAGAAAAGTAAGGCAGCCCCAGCTCTCAAGGGAGCTCTCATTCTAATGGGGGAAGCAACACATATGGAAGGTTTCAGCTTCAAATCAAATGGAAAGGTCTCATGGTCCTTAGGGTGCAGGGACAAAGCAGATGGTAATGCCTCCTCTTTAATGCCATTTCCACTGATAAAAATCCTATCAGTTTCTGGGTGATATTACTATGTTAAAGTACCCAAGGAGATCTGGGGAGAGGAATAGAGGACTTGATCTTTGACTTTATTGGTACAAGAAATTCCTTCCATATTCTTGGCAATTTATCATCCTCAGAACCTAGAATGTTGTTGCTCTTCAGTCATGTCTGATTCATCATGACCCCTTGTGGGATTTTCTTGACAAAGATACTGGAATAGTTTGTCTTTTCCTTCTCCAGCTCATTTTTACCAATAAGGAAACTGAGGCAAACACGAATTGCCCAGGGTTACATACCAAATTTCAACTGAAGTCTTCCTGACTCCAGGTTCAGTGCTCTATCCACTGTTACCTAGCTGCCACTTTCAAAGCTTTTGGAAAGCCATAAAAAGTCTCATTCAAAGGCTATGGGCTTTTTTAGCATCCGCCCTCCAAGAATCCTGGCAAACTTGATATCTGCCAATCAGATCGTCAATCCATCCATTTGATGCCTGTCAATCAGCCCTTATCTGTTGCAACCAGGATAGGTCCAAGAGGCTTGGGAGACAGTGCTTCAATATTCATCCATTGGGATCATGAGAGAACATGAGAAACTGGGATAATATAAGCATATTTTCTCTCATCTTCTTGCTAAAGCCAGGATTGAGAGTCTCTCTCACCATGTTTGCAAAACTTGCTTAATCTTATATGATGGTGTAATTGAAGGAACGTGATTCTATTTCTATCCCTGCCTTTTGTTAGCTGTATGATTTTGGAAAGGTCACTTCACTGAGCCTCTATTCTCTCCTGTGTAAAGGAGTTTCTACAATACTAGATGATTTCCAACTTGCCTTCCTTTTTAGTTTAGGCCATCTGCCTAAATTCCTATGAGATTATATGGTCTCCAACATACCCCAATGGAAGCTTGGACTCCATCCTCCCCCTCCTTCTCTTCCTTATAGGTGAAATTTTTGCTCAGTCTTCCTAGGTACCTCACCATGCCTTGGGTTGGGTCCTCTTCCTACAAGGAAAAATCTGACCTCAAACATTTATCAGCTGTGTGACCTTGAGCAAGTCACTTAATCTCTGCTTCAATTCTTTAACTGTAAAATGAGGAAAATAATAGCACCTAGCTCCCTGTTGGGAGGATAAAATGAGAGAATTTTTTTTTTTTTTTAAGATCTTAGCACAGGGGGAAGTTGGGTAGCTCAGTGGATTGAGAGTCAGGCCTAGAGACGGGAGGTCCTAGGTTCAAATCTGGCCTCAGACACTTCCCAGCTGTGTGACTCTGGGCAAGTCACTTGACCTCCATTGCCCACCCTTACCACTCGTCCACCTAGGAGCCAATACACAGAAGTTAAGGGTTTAATAAAAAAAATTTTTTTAAAAGATCTTAGCACAATACCTGACACATAGCAGGTATTATATAAGTGCTTATTCCCCTTCTCCCCCTTACTCCCTCTCACCTTCTTTCCAGGACCCCTTTATATAGTGTCCTCCATCATTAGAATATGAGCTTCTTGAGGGAAAGGATTATTTTGTTTTCCTGTGTTTGTGTGCCCAGCATTTAGTACAGTGCACGGCATTTTAACTGCTTAAAAATGCCCTTATCTGACCATCTATCTATCTGTCCATCTATCTATCCATCCATTTCCTTAGCTAGAAAGTCTAGAATGTCTATTTCCGAAGACCTTTAATAATCTGATCAGTATTACAGACATTCAATTGCCTAAGGCAGGAGTCTGGGCTAGATAATTATATTGAAATGAAGAGGTGATTTCCCCCCCTCTTCTGAGTTCACAGGATCCCCACATCTATCAATGGATAGGGCATTAGAATCAAACTGAATCCTGTGGAGCCAAAACTGCCTACCTATACAATTGGGAAATGTTTAACAAATTAAATTTTGAAAAAAAAACCATAAACAATGTTAATTTGTGATTTTCAAAGTCAGTATGTGGCCCATAGGGATCCATTTCTGTTTGACACCCAACTCAGAGAATGAATAAAGGACTTCTCAGTTCTTTGTCAAGTATTACTTTTGTAGAATTTGCTGGTTTGGATTTTTGCAATGGAGAAAGTTGGGGCTGCTCTTTTGGGGTCGTGGGTAGATCAGAACAGAAAGACTGGAGTGATTTTGGTTATAAGTATCAGCATCTGAGCATCTTCTTTACCTGCCTGTGTAGTCATGGCACCATATAAAAAAGGTAAGGCAGGTACTTTTTAAAAAATTGCTAATTATTTCAATATAATGGGTTCCCTTTTGTAATCTTACACATATCCTATTATGTATTTTAAACCATTATTTGAAGGAGGGGTTGATCAGTTATAACAAATTTTCAGAGGGGCCCTGGACACACAAAAACTGGTTTTGAACCCAGGCCTAGAATCTTATTTAAACCAATAAGGAAAACTTCCTACAAGGACATGTAAACACCAAAGTGATCCATGATCACTGGGAGTTGGACCCATTTTGACCATGAACTTTTGATAAGCCTTCTTCTATCACTATATCTAAATCACAGCCCAGGAAACTTGGAAATGACATTCATTTATCCTTGATAATAGACACCCACTTCCCCTAGGGGCCTAAGTAGCACAGTAGGGAATACATAGATAGTTAAGCAGTATAGTAGAAACATCCTAGGCCAGGGTGAGATGATATAGGTTCAGACCCTTGCTCCAGCACTTACTGGTGTGACCAAGGGAAAGCCCTTTAATCCCTCAACATCATTTCCTCACTTGTAAAATGAAGGAATATTAATGAAGTCTGATACACAGAGATGCTTTCCCTCTGAGATGATCTTTAATTTATCCTGTCTGTTTTTTAACTGTACATAGCTGTTAGCATGTAATGTTCCCCATTAAATTTCTCTCCCTCTCTTCTTTCTTTCCTTCCTTCCTTCCTTCCTTCCTTCCTTCCTTCCTTCCTTCCTTCCTTCCTTCCTTCCTTCCTTCCTTCCCTCCTGTCTTCCTTCCTTCCCTCCTGTCTTCCTTCCTTCCCTCCTGTCTTCCTTCCTTCCCTCCTGTCTTCCTGCCTTCCCTCCCTTCTGATTTTGTTATAAAACAATTCTAAAACAGAAGAACAGCAAGGCCTAGGTCCTTGATGGCAAAGACATGGCATTGGTGCCCTGGCACACCAGAGGAGGCTGCTCCATTCCTCCTCTCCACTGCACCTGAGGATGTTTTTGCATGCCTCACTCCCTGGCCCAACAGTCCAATGCAAGCACTTCCTCCCTCTGCTCTCTGGGGTACCGCTCACAGGCAGCTTGAATGTGCAGTTTGGGAACACGATCTCTAAAAGGTTTGCCAACGCTGGTCTAGGCAATTGAGGTTAAGTGATTTGTTCAGAGTCACAGGGCTAGGAAGTATTTTAGGCCAGATTTGAACCTACAACCCCCCCTTCCCCCTCCCCAAGCCTGGTCCTCTATCCACTGTGCTACATAGCCACCCCTCTCTCACTAGATTGCAAGCCCCCCAGGGCTTGTCTTTCACCTTTCTAGAGAAAGTTGATAGGCTTTACTGAACTGCCTAAGGGCTCCATGACACACAAAAAATGGCTGGAACCTTATTTAAAACAATAAGGACGACTTTCTACATGGAAACACCAGAGGGATCCGCGATCTCTGTGGTCATGGATTTCCAAGGCTAGCACAGTAGTGATATATATATATATATGTTAAATGTGTAATAAATACCTGTCATTTTTGACATGATAAAGCGTTGCATATCTTTAAAACGCTGCATAAATAAATGATGGTGAATTGGCATTGAATTTTTTCTTACATTTTTAACCCTTATATCAGACTCTCATGATGTGAAGGGACCACTCTGGAGGATTTCCTTTCTCTCTCAGAGTACTCATCCAACACCCCACCTTAATCCGCTTACCTCTCTACCTCTCAGCCCCTCAGGCTTCTCAATTTGTAGGTATATAATTTCATAGTATTGGAACAGCTAGGTGGTCCAGTGGATAGAATGCCAGACTTGGAGTCAGGAAGACTCGTCTCCCCGAGTTGAAATGTGACCTCAGACACTTATTAGCTGTGTGACCCTGGGCAAGTCCCTTAACTCTTGTTTGCCTTAATTTCCTCACCTGCAAAATGAGGGCACCACACATACTCTCAATCATTTTCTTCTTTTTTCTCTACTTGCTCACCCCTAGCCTTTCCCCTTCTTGTCGCAGGCAGGCTGAGAATCTCACCAGATCAGACTTGGTAGTACTTAACAATGCTTTCAAGGACCTCAGCCACAAAAGACCATTTTTTAGACCTTAATGTTTTCTAGCTGAGCCCCAAAAGATACAGACCTTGAAAAACCATATTCGTAAGTGAAGCAAAGATCAACGTAATGATACATGGAGGGATCAAGCAAATTTCCGCATATAATGACTAATGGACTCAAGAGCCTTATGGGTACCTATGGGAACCAGAGAGAAGTGTCTAAATGATAATAGCTTATATTTCTACAGGATTTTAAAGTGTGCAAAAGACTTTAGACATTTGCCTATTGAGCGATCCTTACTGAGGTAAGTTCCATTATTATCACCCATCGTTAACAGATGAAGAAACCGAGGTTAAGGCTAAATAAAGATAAGTGACTTGCCCAGGTTCCTACATCTAGGCACTATCTAAGGACATGAACCTAGATCTTTCAGACTCTGTGTCCAGCCTTCACTATACGAGGTTACATCAAGTGTATTATGTGGGTCTTCAGTAGAAGATTTATAGAAAAAAAAGGGGGGGAATGAGATGTGAAGGTGTGGAGTGGTTTCAATCTATACCAGGGGAGAGATTGCCCAGATCTAGGAAATTTTGAAGCCAAAGATGACAGGCATGCCCTGGAGCATGCCAGAAGAGTGCTTCTCATCATTAGCAGGTTAACCCCCACAAAAGCTTATGCATCTCCTTAGTTCTTACTGTTTAGATCTGTGGCTGCAAATTACAGAGCACTGATATGATTGATAAAGAAAAACAATTTTAAGTGACCCAAAGGACAACAGATATATGCAGTGTGAGTGAAAGGAGGTTGAAGTACAAGAACTGTGATGAATTTTTCATAAGAGGACTTAAAGGACCTGGGTACTAATTCTGATTCTGATACTTTTTATACAGATGAACTTAAGCAAGTCTCCTGACAGCCTCAGTTTCCCCATCTGTACAGTGAGAGAACTAGAGTAGATGATAGGTTCACTTATGGGGAACTAGGTGGTACAATGGATAGAGCACCAGACCTAGAGTCAGGAAGATCTGAGCTCAAATCTGGCATCAGGGGAGCAGCTGGATGGCTCAGTGGATTGAGAGCCAGGCCTAGAGATGGGAGGTCCTGGGTTCAAATCTGACCTCAGACACTTCCTAGCTGTGTAACCCTGAGCAATCCTTTGCACATAGTAAGAACTTAAATGATTTCTTCATTCATTTGTACATATATAGGTGTGTACATAAATATATATACATACATTTAGTTTGCAAATTAATGTTTGCATATATGTGTATATAGAAATGCATGCACATACATATATACATGTAACCATATATCTCTCTACATATACATAAATATGTGTATATTTATGTTTAGCATAAAACAATGACAAACAAATCCATGTATATGAGTATGGGTGTGTTTGTGTGTTTGCCTCTTTTGCAGAGAAATACTCTCATATGAAAAAGCATGACTATTTAACTCAAAGAACTTAGAAATCAATTTCTATTTGGGTATGTATGCCCTTCTGTAGCCTCTCTTCCATACTAGAATGGACATTTACCATTATCTCCCAGCTTGAAAACACAGAAAAGTTTAAAGCCAAATGGAAAATTTAGAAAGTTACTTTGCAAGTCATCATGCACTGATATTTAGTAATAATGAATACTTATCATATGGGATAAGATATATCAACTTCACTTATTTTACTCCCTATGATTTCCTGAAATGAAAACTGGTCAAAAGAAATGTGTGAGCTAGATAAAGTTCTGTAATTATATGTGAGCCTATAATAAAAGAAAAGTAGATGGCTTGGTGGATTGAGAGCCAGGCCTAGAGATGGGAGCTCCTGGGTTCAAATATGGCCTCAGACACTTCCCAGCTGTGTGACCCTGGGCAAGTCACTTGACCCCCGTTGCCTACCCTTACCACTCTTCTGCCTTAGAGCCAATACATAGTATTGATTCTAAGATGGAAGGTAAGGGTTTATATATATAAAAAAAATTTTTTTTAAATAAAAGAAAAGTAGAGTGGCACAGAGGATAGACATTAGAACTGTGTTCAAATCTCATCTCTAACCCAAAGTGGCTTTATGATCCCGGTTGAGTCATTTGAGTTGTTTAATTAGTGTTCTAAACTATAAGTGGCAGAGAAAGTGTCACTGAAGTCATGGGCCTAGTCCCTAATATCTGTCCCCTCAATACAATGAAACTTACAAAATTAACCTGATAAATTTTTGTGTTCATAATTTGAGTGCTGTATATTGGCTATTGGCCTAGAGCAGACTTTTGGAAGCTGTATGAAAGTGAAGTAAAAAGTACTGCCTGCCATCACTGCGAGATCACTTTCCAGTAGCTGGGATGCATCTGGTTTCCTTTGTGACCTCATGGGATGGGTCAAGGTTAAGAGGGCAATTAGTGGTCATAGAACAGAGCAAAGCTAATTGACCCATTTGGGAACAGAGCCCAAAGCCACCCTCGGCCTCCTCTAATCAACCAGATAAACTTGGATGCCAGCGTTTCTGGGCTATTCTGAGGGGAACTCCTCTTTATAATCCAGTATTCGCCTCCTTTGCATATATGCATCAAGGTCACCTAAAGATATTAGTAGATCTAGATGCCTATTATTTTCCCCCTTCTTATCATGTTTCATTTGTTTATATATGACTGCCTTTTGGTGAATGAAAAATATCAATTACAGAGACCAGTGGCTTTGTCCTTCCTCCTTTGCCTGTTGGTTTTTATACCAATCTGAATGTTAGCAGTGTTTGTTATCAATGCTTCCCAGATTCTCCATTACCTCCCCATCTTAGATTTCTGTTTACCTGCTGTGACTTAAAACCCTCACTAGAGCCATTCTCTTCCTTATTAGCTTCTGCACGTACTGAATTGGAAAGAATTCCCACATATTCTACCACCATGTTGCCAACCTTATCCCTCCTGGTATGACCGTCCAGTCAGTACTTCCGTAATGGAGAGTCTCCTGTACCTAGCAATTTGGGTATCTTATACACTGAGGTATGTGTACAATTGCTTAATAGCCCAGAGCTCTTTTCAGGGTAGATAGCAGATAACATACAGTGTTTCCATTGTTTTTAAAAGCTTGAAATATTGGCCCCCTCAGCCCTCAAAGACTGTAGTATTCTCACCTTCTCTTGGATGTGCTTTTTCAGAAGCTCCAGTTCTATTAAGGTGCTGAGTTACTGATGGCACTCTGAAACATTTCATACAAGTTCATCTGACCTCCCCTCCACTTAGGCTTCCCAGACACTGACCCAAAAAAGTACTAAATTAGGACATTAAGAGATTCACTAAAGACATAGAAGGGAGCCCTGTTCCTCCCAAAGGCTAGTGCCTTCCCCTTTAGTACTACCTTCCAGTTACTCTGTATTCATCTTTTTAAAAAATTAAATTGTTTCCAATTAACAAATATCTAACCTCTCTCTTGTGGGAAGCCAATAAGAGAAACAGAGTCTCAAATAGATAAAAATCTGAGACTCCTCTTTTGACCCCTTTTGTGATCCACACCCTTTCTTGTTGAAAAGTATTGTGGCCTTATTGAAAAGCTTGAAGCTCTTAGCAAACCAGTAGTCAAGAGGTTAACATTCTTCCCCTTTGGTCAGGAATGCAGCTGCCCGGTCTCAAAAGTTGTTTTAGACAGTCAAGGCTGAAAAATTCAGGGATTTCCCAACCCAGCAAAATATTCCCAGACTTAACTGATGATGAGGTAGCTACAATCCAACCTTGTACTCTTATCTTCACCTTGAAGTTTCTGAGATTTCTGTGTGTTGTTTAAACTAATTGCAATGTCTACGAAGCTGTAAAACTCTCTCTGTGCTTGTGGGTGAAAGGGAGTTTGAATTTTCATATATAATAAACTTGTGATTCAATGGCACTTAGAAGAAGCAGCTATGAGTAAATAGTCAAGATCGGCTCCCATATCCTGTTTATTTATCAACTAAGCCATCCTTATCAGATTATCAGGAGATGATAAATAGATTTTGAGACTCTCTCACCTTTCCTCCCTCATTGGGAAAAAAAAAGAGAAAAGAAAAACAAAACAAATCAAAACTCCTACAATAAATATGCATAAGCAAGAAAAACAAATCCTCATGTTGGCTGTGACCAAAAATGTGTCTTGCTCTGCATATGTAGTCCATTACTTCCCTGTCAGAAAGTAGATACCATTCTTCATCAAGAGTCCTTTGGAACAGTGGTTGATCGCTGCATTGGTCATAGTCCTTAAGTCTTTCAAAATTGTTTGTTTTTGTAATTTTGTTGTTGTTGTATAAATTGTTCTCTTGGTTCTGTTCACTTCACCTTGTATCAATTCCTTCCTTGTTTTTATAGACTTCTGTTTATGCTCCATAATTATGTGAATTAATAAATCCCCCTTGTTCCTCACTTTTCTTCTCTAGTATTTTTTTTTCTCCTTCCTTTTCCCCTCTTCTTGTAATATAATCTCACAATATACCAAAATATACTCCCAGACCTTCCATGTTTTTTTAAATTCCCTTTCTGCCTCCTTCTGACATTATAGTTCTCCTGGGATTCTAGTATCACCCTTCCCCACTAGAGTGCAAAAACTTCACCCTTAATAAACCTTTCTGGTTGTCCAGGCATGTTACTCCTTTTATGTTTCTCATGTGTCACATATTTATATTTCAAAATTTATATTCAGCTATAGTCTTTTCATCAGGAATGCTTGGACATTTTCTGTTTCATTAAAGCTCAATTTTTTTGTCCCTATAGAATTATACTCATCCTTTCTTGGTAAGTTATTCTTAGCTGTAAACTTGTACCTTTTGCCTTTTGGAACATAGTATTTCATGATCCCTCCTCCTTTTTAGTGATAACTGCTAAATATGGTGTGATCCTGACTGTAGCTCCTTGGTATCTGAACTTTCTGTCTACTGGTGGCATTTTTTTTTTTTAATCTAGAAGCTCTGTGTTTTGGCTTTGATGTTTCTAGGGGTTTTAGTTTGGGGGCTTCTTTCAGGATATGACCTGTGTATTCTTTTGTTTTTACTTTGTCCTCTTATTCTAAGAGATATTGGCAATTTTCTTTCATGATTTCTTGAAACGTGGTTTCTAGGCTCCATTTTTTTTTTTTTTTTTTTTGCTTTTGAGTATAGGTTGAATTTGTGATTCAAATTATAGATAGACTCTTAAGATGTTTGTTGTTCAGCCAATTTCCGAATCCAACTCTTCATGATCCCATTTGGGATTTTCTTGACAAAGATACTGGTGTGATTTGCCATTTCCTTCTCTAGCTCTTTTTTATAGATAAGGAAACTGAGGCAAATAGGGTTAAATGACTTGCCCAGGATTATCCAGCTAGTAATTGTCTGAGGCTGGATTTAGATGCAGGGCTATGAGTCTTCCTGATTCCAAGTTTATCCACTGTGCCACCGAGCTGCCCACTATAATGACCCACCGTAGTTTTCCCTTTGGTTTTGAAATCACTACTCATTACAATTTTCTTTGTAGATCATTGTTAGAGAAGCTGTAGAGGGAGTTGGGTCAGACATGTATGTACCAAGTATGTGTGTATACATGGATATGTACATATATCCTTTGTATATATACACACATATTGTCTTCCTTGTCAGATGTAAGATCCTTGAATACAGGGCCTATTTTTGCCTTTTCTTTGTTTTTATAGCACTTAGCACAGTGATTGATGCAAAGTCAGCCCTTAATTAGTGCTTGTAGGCTGAATTGTTGGTCTGTGGTGTGAGGATGCTTCTCTGGCAGTATCTAGTGAGTAGAGGAATAATACCAGTTCCAGCCAGCTTATTTCCCCCTAATTTACTTTGTGTATATCTACAGACTCAATTATGTATTGCTCCTTCACTTTGGTCCCACCAAAAAGAGATGGTAGCCTCTGAAAATCAAGTCCTAGTGACTTGGTTTTAAGATCTTTTCTTCCTGTTGGAATACATTCACTTTTTTTCATAAAACTTTGAAAAGTGACCCCATTCATCCCCAACCCCCCCCAATCCCTGTCCTCTTCTTGTCTTAGCTGTATATCTTATCAACACAATTTCACCGCTGAGATAAGTCTTCTTTTTGTTCCTGGGGGTTAGCCACCTTCCCCATCCTGTTTCAAACCTCTTTTCTAGGCTAATACCTTTTCTTCCTTCAAAAATACAAACTTCTTAGTCACATGGGGGTAATCTACCTTGTCCCCAAGAGCCTTAGAGTACTGTACTGTAGATCCATTTCCTGGACCCTTAATCCTTTAGCTATCAATTACAACTCCTGCCCCTACACTAGGAAAGGGAAAAGCTCCTCTTTGAAATAATTCCCTTCTCTCCCTCTCAAGTTCTCTGTCTCGCTGCCTTCTCTTCAGCTGCCTCTTTGGACCTCCCTAGAAACCCTAACCTGGCCAAGGTAATACTTTGGAATCTGGTGATAAGGACCATCTCTTAATAGATCATCCAGGGTTCCAAGATTTTTATGCAAGGGTAAAATTGGGATAAAATTAATTTCCAGAGCATTTTCTGGGAAGAGAATGGCAGCTGTCCCAAAAGAACATCAGAGTAGCCTGAGGGATGTGTGAAAAAAGTGGAGGGGAACAAACCTTAGCTTGCTGATTGTTTGTGAATCCCACATGCTCAGGTCATTTCTAAGAAAGCCGTAACTAAGGTAGGGCATCTGGGATTTGTCCCAGTACACAACAATTTAGAGGGACCCATAGTGCTCCTTCTTTCAGCAGGTAGGGAAAAAAAAGCTGAGCATCTCTCTGCAAGATGGATTAGTTAGAGTAGGAAGCTACCAGATGGCATGTTTCCTGTTCCCTGGCTCCTTGACTCGAGCCTTTCAAGCTGTAGGTTTGGGTGACCCCAGTGAGCTGTACCTTGACCTCCGCATGAATTTGTTTTTTAGAACTTGATTTTTAAAGTGTGACTTTCGTGCTCTTCACACCCCCGGCATGTTTGGCGGTGCCAGAACTAGGAGTTGTTACTCTGATTTCTAGTGTTAGTAGCGGCCCCACCTCCTTCTCTCCAAACCTTCTGCCGGTCTGAGTCACTCGAGCTTTTGGAAAGGGGAAGAATCACCTCCAGAGGAGGACGGTCCGCGGTACTATTTATTGAATGCTCAGTTAGCGGGGGCATTTTTTATTTCTTGACAAAAACCGTCTGATAAAAAAGCTTCATAAGGCCACACTAGGAAAACCCCAGCCATTGGCCACCTCCTACACATATAAAAGAGAGACGTCTCGGGCAAGTGGAGGCAGGCGTCGGCTCTCTTAGGATGATGGAAAAGGCAGTTTTCTTTAAATCCATAATATTCCTTGGTATGAAGCCTTCAGTTCCCCAGGAGAAGGATGACACTTTTAATGGGATACATGTAGCTAGAGGCCCCTTTCAAACTGATAATGCTGTCCTCCAGAAGTGACCCTCTTACAACGACGGGTATACGTTTCCTATTTTAAGATTTACGTCGATTCAATAATTATATTAGGAAGTAGTTCATAGAAGGAGACTGAAAATTTGTCCCCTGGAAATCTTTAATGCTGAATCATTTAAAGCAAGGTCGACGACGCACCTACTATGGGCTTGGAGAGACCGGGGACAAAAAGTCAGAATCTCTCTCCCCGCGCAGCACGGCTCTCCCGTCGGAGGGCTTGGGTGGTCCGCGGACGGGCAGACGGAGTCACCGGAACTCCTCGTGGGCACAGAACGCTGCGTGTATGGGGATACCAGAAGGGACGAGCACTCCTTCCCAGCTCAGCAGCCTTTTAAAATGCTTTTCTTCACAGACAGTAAGAGTCATAAAATATAGCTCTGTATGCTTCGAGGCGGAAAGCTTCATCCCTCCGTTCATTCACCGTCACCCACTTCCAGAAAGCAGGCTCACTAAAGAGTAGGTCATCTGTGCCTGCTCCCAGGAATGGGCCCTCATTCAGGAGATAAGATATGTGTACTAATAACTATTATATAAAACAGAACATTTATGTAAATATATTACTTAATATATTCACATATTATATGAATATATAAAAATAAACATATACATTAATATATAATATATAAATACCTAAATAAATGTATGTAAATATATAATATATAAATATATAATATAAACAATTATATTAATATGTAAATAAATATAATATATAATATATAAATACCTAAATAAATGTATGTAAATATATAATATATAAATACCTAAATAAATGTATGTAAATATATAATATAAACAATTATAATAAATAAATGTGTAAATAAATATAATATATAAATATAATATATGGATATATAATAGATGACTATTATGCATTACATATGTAATTATATAATGTATAAATATACTTTAATATATTTAAATTAAAATTATTTAAAATTAACTAGATTAAATTTAAAGTTATTTTAAATTAATTAAATTAAGTTAAAATATATAAATAAATTTAATATATTTATACAATGTATAAATATATTATATAAAATAGAATAAGAGAGCTGTACACCAAGGCTTGTGATAGGAAGAATAGATTTTTTTTCTATCTGGAGCTATCAAAAAAAAAAAAAAACTTCACAGAAAAGAATCAGATGGGATTTTAAGAGGTTGAGATAGTGAAGAAAGTTAGGCATACATCCTAATATGGGGAAAGAAGGGGAAAAAAGGAAGGAATAAAGGAAAGAATCATTTTAATTTTTTTAAAAAGCTACTATTAGTTATCTTTTACATCAACGGTTGGCAACCTTTTCAGCCATGAGAGCCATAAACGCCTGCAGAAGGAGGCGGATGAAGGCAGAAGGTGCTGGAATATTGGGGGGGGCTGAAGGGCCCCCTGGGGCACATCCTGGGGCTCTGCCAGGACTGGCCAGTGAGAGGTGGAGCCAGTTATGGCTCAAGAGCCCTACATTGCCAACCCCTGTTTTACATTAAAAAATATCCTTACCTTCTGTCTTAGAATTAATACTAAGTATTGGTTCCAAGGCAGAATAGCTATGAGGGCTAGGCAATTGGGGTTAAGTGACTTGCCCAGAGTCACACGGCTAGAAAGTATCTGAGGATAGATTTGAACCCAGGACCTCCTGTCTCTAGATCTGGATTTTTGTCCACTTTCTCTCCATTCTTTTTTTTTTTTTAATTGAGTTCAGAGTTTTCTCCCTCCTTCTAGCCCCTCACCCAACCATTGAGAAGGACAGCAATAGGATATCAATTATACATGTGAAATCATTCAAAACGTATTTCCATATTAGTCATGTTGCAAAAAAAAACACAAGAAAAATAAAATAAAACAAGTATAATTTGCACTTAGTTTATTAGTTCTCTCTAGCGGTAGATAGCATTTTTCATCATAGGTCCTCTGGAATTATCTTGGATCATTGTGTTAATCACAATAGATAAGTCTTTGACAGTTAATCATCATTATAATATTGCTGTTACTGTGAACAATGACCTAGTTCTGGTCACTTCATAATGCATCAGTTCATATAGGTCTTCCCTGGTTTTTCTGAGACCATCCTGCTCATCATATCTTAGAGCACAACAGTATTCCATCACACATTATTCCACCACAACTTATTCAGCCATTCCCCAATTGATGGGAATCCCCTCAATTTCCAATTCTTTGTCACCACAATAAAAGAGCTGCTAGAAATATTTTATGTGTAAACAAATCCTTTCCATTTTACTTTGATCTCTTTGGGATACCTAGTAGAGTATTGCTAAATTACAGAGTATGCACAATTTTATAGCCCATTGAGTATAGTTCCAAATTATTCTTCAGAGATGGACCAGTTCTCTACCAACAGTGCAGTCCAGGACCTATTTTTCCACATCCCTTCCAACATTTATTATTTTCCTTCCTTGTCTTGTTAGTCAGTCTGATAGGTATGAGATGGGATCTCACCTCAGAGTTGTTTTAATCTGCATTTCTCTAATCAATAATAATTTAGAAGGGGGCACCCGGGTGATTTAGTATATTGAGAGCCAAGCCCAGAGACAGGAGGTCCGGTGTTCAAATGTGGCCTCAGATACCTCCTTAGCTGCATGACCCTGGGCAAGTCACTTAACTCCCATTAACTAGCCCTTACCACTCTTCTGCCTTAGAACCAGTACACAGTACTGATTCTAAAATGGAAGGTAAGGGTTTTTTTTTTTTTTTTAATGATTTAGAGCTTTAATTGCTTCTTCTGAAAACTGCTTTTTCATATCCCTTGAACATTTATCAACTGGGAAATGGCTCTTATATTTATAAAATTTACTCTATTCTCTATATTCATGAAATGACCTCTGTCAGAGAAATTTGCTTGAAAATTCCTTCCCAGTTTTCTGTTTTCCTCCTAACCCTGGATACATTGGCTTTATTTGTGTAAAAACTTTTTAATATCAAGTATTCAAAATTATCTCTTTTTTTTCCCCTGCAGATCCTCTCTATTTTTAATTTGGCCACAAACTCTAATCCTTATCCATAAATCCGACAGGTAAAATGCTCCCCTATTCCCCATAATAGCACATTTTATGTAAAAATCATATACCCATTTTGATCCTGTATTGCTATATATGATATGTTGCTCTATGCCTAGTTTCTGCCAAACTGTTTTCTAGTTTTCTCAGCAATTTTTGGCAAATAGTGAATTTTTGCCCCCAAAGCTTGGATTTTTGAGTTTATCAAATACTAAATTACTTTAGTTACTTCCTATTATGTACTTGATACCTAATCTATTCCACTGATCCACCACTCTATTTTTTAGCTAAAACCAAATTGTTTTGATGATTACTGCTTTGTAATATAGTTTGAAATCTGGTACTGCTAGGCTTCCTTCCTTCACATTTCTTTTCATTGATTCCCTTGATGTTCTTGACCTTTTGTCCTTTCAGATGAATTTTGTTATTTTATCTAGATTAACAAAATAAGTGTGTTAGTTTGATTGGCATGATGCTGAATAAGTAAATTACATAGAATTGTCATTTTTATCATTTTGGCTCAGTCTACCCATAAGTAATTAATTTTCTCCAGCTGTTTAGATATATCTTTATTTGTGTGGAAAAATGCTTTGTAACTGTGTTTATATAGTTCCCAGGTTTGTCTAGGTAGGTACACACCCAAGTATTTTATATCAATTACCATTATTTTAAATGGAATTTCTCTTTCTCTGTCTTCTTGCTGGGTTTCATTGGTAGTATAAAGGAATATTGATGATTCATGTGGGTTTGTTTTATATCCTGCAACTTTGCTAAAATTCTTCATTTTTATGACTAGTTTTTTAATTGATTCCTTAGGATTCTCTAAGTATTCCATCATATCTTCTGCAAAGAGTGATAGTTTTGTTTTCTCATCGCCTATTTTTGAAATGAGCATTTATTAAATACCCACTATGGGCCAGGCATTGTGCTAAGACCTTTACAAACAAATATTATTTGCTCCAACCCTCACAATAATCCTGAGAGAACCGGTAATACTATTATCCCCCATTTTATAGCCAAGGAAACAGAGGCAAACAGTTTAAGTGCCCAGGATCCCAACACTAGTAAATATTTGAGGCGGATTTTGAACTCAGGTCCTCTCTGCCATCTAGTTGCCTCAACCGAGATAAGATGGATTAATTCAAATGTTCTACATTTAGAATTTGGTGTGAAGAGCTCGAGGTTATTGGAGTCCCCTCTGATAGTCATTCCTAACAGTTTGGGTTTCAGTCCTTGAGGTCAACTGAAATCCTAAGCAGCTCCCTAAGATGGTCATAAGATCATTTAACAAGAACTCAGGAAGAGCAATACAGATTGCCCGTCCATAAACATGCGCAGGAGTCAATACCCAGGTCCTTCAGGGGCAGGGAATAAGCGTTTATTAAGCGCCTGCTATGGGTAGGCCAATAATCTGCCTTGGACCCAATATTTAGTATCACATTCTAAGACAGAAGTTGGGGAAAAAAGAATAATCTATGACGTGGTTCATTATGCTAAAGAAAAGCCAAAAGACAGCCCTTGGTTTCAAGGCACTCACAATCTAATGAGGAAGATGACATGCAAATAACTACATACAAACAAGACATATGCAGGATAAGGTGGACATAATTAATAGAGGGAAGATGCTAGGGATTGAGAAATGCTTCTTTTTAAAAATTTTTGTTAGATTTTATTTTTTTCAATTACACGTAGAAATAAGTTTTGACAATTGTTTTCTGACATTTTGGAATTCAGGTTCTCTCCCTTTATTTCCCTCCCCTCCCCAGGCAGTAAATAGTCTGAAAGAAGTGATACCAGTGCTTTCCATAGTCCCCATGTTGTGACTGAAGACATATCGCACGTACCATAAAAAACTCATGGAAGAAATAAAGCGAAGATTAGCATACTTTGGTCTAAAATCAGATTCCAATAGTTCCTTCTTTGGCTATGGTTAGTGTTGTTTGTTTGTTTTTATCCTGGATCCTTTGGGGTTATCTTGGAACCTTGTTTTGCTGATAATGGTTTAGTCCTTCATGGTTAATCATCATATAATATTTGTTACTGTATACACTGTTCTCCTGGTTCTGCTTACTTCACTTTCTGTTAGTTCATGTAAGTATTTCTAAGTTTAGGAAATACTTCTTGCAAAAGGTCATATTTTAGCTAAGCTGGGAGGAAGCTAGAGAATACAGAGGGTGGAAATGAGGAGAGAGAGAAATTCTAGGCCTGAGGGACAGCCAGTGAAAATGCCCAGAACTGAGAGGTGGGCATCATATGAGGAAGAGCAAAACAAAAGATATTAACGATTTTTTAAAAATACCTTCCTCTTCTGATAGCTGGTATGGGGTCTCTTTTCTCTGCACATACCAAAGATGGATATTGAATCTGAGGTTCTATAAGACCCAGAAAGATTCCAACTAGATCCTCTCCTCTCTCATATTTTCAGAAAATTGCTTCCAAATCCAAGGGAATTTGGTGTTCACTAAGTAATATGACAAATAGTAATGATAGCTGAAATTTTTTGTAGAGTTTTAAAGTCTGTAAAGTACTTTCCATATGTAACCTATTTCTATTGTTTATCTCACAGAACGAATCAATGAAGCAACACTGCTAAGTGCTAGAGACACAAACAGAAAAGAGAGTCTCTGTTCTCAAGGAGCTTCCATTTTAATAAGGAGACAACCCATATAAAAGGTTTCAGCTGCAAATCAGATGGAAAAGTCCTATCATGCCTCTTATTTAAATTCGTATGTCCTGACACAATCATACCAGTTTCTGATGTTGAATATTGGACAGTGCCAAGAACCTTGATGGCCAGAACTTTCTTTTCAGGTCTTCAGTGGCTGTGGCTGTAGCGCCTCCAGGAGAACATATTTGCCAGGCTGCATCTCCATAAAGGTTGCTTCCATAGAGGATAGCTGAAGGCTCTTGGGTACAAAGTCCTAATCTGTACCCATCAGGGTCCGAAGGGTAATGATGGTCATAGAGGTGGTACTGATCTGACTCACCTGGCACATAATGTAGCCATGTTGCATCAGCTAGGCTGGCTTGCATGCTCTAGGTGCAGTGGTTGGCAGAGATGACTGGACCCTTCTCCACTACATTCCTGGAGGTTGGCTATGAGGGCTGGACCACTTCCAGGGCTCCTGTGTGGGACCACTTAGTCAGCAGTTATTGCTGGTGGTGGTGGGGAAGGTGGGCCCCATCTCCATTTGGATTTCTCCACTCAGTGATGACCCCTGGGGCCTGGACTAGAAGCAGATCTAGGGACTGATGGACATTGCTATTCCCAAGATTCTTGGGCTCAGGGTCCTGGGCTATCTTCATTAGAGTATGAGGAGAGAGTGTGACAGTCTTGGCGATAGTGGTATAACATTTCCTTAGGGAGCCTGCCTGCTTTAGAGAGATAATAATAACTTAATGTAGCTTTAAGAGCTCAAATAGGATTGATCCATAGATTGTGTCACTTAAACCTCACAATAAAATCATCAATTGATAACAAATGTGAAATTTGATATTATTTTGAGGAATTTCATTTAAGGGCTTTCATAATTCTCTTAGAAGATGCATGATTTCTAGTGTGTTAACCAGGAATAGGCATTTATGAACTAGTGGGGTGTATGGGGTGTTCAGGGAGGACCAGCACCTCTTGTGTGAGGGCTTGCTGAGCCCTTTTCAGGGCTGCTTGTCCACCTTTGGTGTCCATCTGTTGCCAGTTCTCATGGTAGCTCTAAGAAGTTGTATCATGCAGTGGCCACCTCCTAGTTAAAAAAAAAAAAAAAACAGACTGAGGGTAACTGACAGGCCTCAACTCCATCAGTGAGTTAGGGGATGTCTGCCCTAGTGGAATGGGCAGATGAGAACTATTTGTTCCAGTGGCCATGAAGGCAATGGAAGCAGGTGCTGTGGAGCCCTTAGAGCTTAGTCAGATGTGCGTTGCATCCCGGGTCATCACAGTCATCCCAATTTCTGCCTTGACCCTGGACTTTGGGGATTCTGGAAGAGAGTAAGTCTGATGACTGTGCAACTCGGCCTCACTTTAATCTAATTCATGCTCAAGTCAACATATCTCCCTGTGATGTAATTGGTCCTCTTTGAAACAAAATACAAATAGTTTATTTGCAAAAAGGCAGAATAACCCTGCCCATATACAGTCCAATTCCTACTCTAGTCTCACCTGGTATGCATGCAGACACATGTGCATGTGTCTTAAACATGTTCCTGTAACTATAAAATTGCAAAAAGTGAGGCGGGAATTAATATGTGTCCATTTCCCTTAACATCTAGTGGAGAATACCCAAAGACCTCATCTTTTAAATTTATTGATTTTAAACAGGTTCCTCCTGGTCACACCATTACAGGTGATTTAGGGCTAAGTATATTTGTAAACTGTTGACTATTGTTGTTTAAGGAACTAAATTCTTTGGGGAGGGGGAGGCAGAAAAGTTCATTAATGTTTGCTTTCCCTGATTGTATGTCACCTTGTCTCATTTTCTCATCCATATTCTGGGTGCCCTTGCTATCTCCAGTCCATTGTAAGAGGGAAAATCAATCCCACAAGTGACAATGGAGGGCCAGGTCTGAAGAGACAGGAGGACAGAACCTGTTTAACTTCTAGTTCAGCAAACAAATTCAATTTTGTTAAATAAACCATCCCCAAGGATTTAGGCAATTTAGCCTCTTCTGATTTTTTTCCTATAATCCCAGAATGTGCTTCAGTGATTGAACAGAAAAAATTGATATCAATTGTTACAGTTCCTGTATTAGCACATGCCATTTTAAGATTCTAGCCCTCTTGAGCACCACTAAACCAAGTTTTCAAAAGACTAAAAAGACCCCAAATGATAAAACTGGGTACAGTTTTTCTTTTAGTTTAGCCCTATCATAATTGTAATTATGTAATTACATAATTGATTAAAATCTTCAACATGCATTTAGAGGAAGGACATAAATGTTTCATGATGGCAGTTGTCTCTGGATCAACTTGACAAAGTATAGTATCCTGCAGAAGACATCATTAGCAATGTCATGATCTCAAGAAGGTTAGGCTTGAGTTAGGAGGCCTGAGTTCTAGTATTGGCTCTGATGATTTACAGTGTGATTTTTGACAAGTCACATAATTTTTCTGAGCCTCAGTTCCCCTATCTTAAGTTGAGAGAATCATTAAATTATTTCTAAGTTCCCTTTCAGCCCTAAATTGTGAAGGAAAAAAGGAAGGGGGGGTGGAGGGAAGGACAAAATGAAAAGCAGGGAAAAAAGACAGAAGGAAGAAGGGAGGAGTGAAGAATGGAGGATGGAGAGAAGAAAGAAGGAGGGAGGGAGAAAAGGAGGAAGGGAAGGAGTGACGGAAGAAGAGAAGAGAGGGAAGGAAGGAAACTGGGAGGAAAGAAGCATTTACTAAGTACCTACTATGTGTTAAGTACTTTGAAAAATGCTTTTTAAATATGATCTCATTTGATCTTTACAACACTTCTGGAAAGAAGATGCTATTATTGTCCTAATTTTACAGTTGTGTAAGCTTAGGCAGACAAAGGTTAAATGACTTGCCCAGGGTCACAAAGCTAGGAGGAAATATCTGAGGTCAAATTTGAACTTAAGTCTTCTTGACTCCAGGCTTAGTGCTCTGTCCACTGTGCTATCCAGCTATTTAGGCTTCCTTATAGGCTACTATCTAGCAACTGCTAATACTGTGATCTTTACTTAATTCTGGTTTCCAAAACATAGAAAATGTTTCCCCTAATCATTTCATCTCCAAATGAGAAATTAATTAAGCAATGAAGAAACCACAGGCATAGATATCAAACATTTTGAAATTCAGGATACTTGGATCATCAGAGTTTCAAGTAAATGTGTGAATAGTTGTCTGGATTGAATCTTGATGAAGTCGTGAATCTGTCTCCAGTTGGTTCCTGGGGAAAAGTATTTGGGAGCAATAGGCACAGTGTAAAGCATCAAAGTACAATGAAAAAGAGTGAAGGGAATTTGGAATAAAGGCAGACCTGTGATTGTTGTTGCAGGGAGCTCCTGATAAGCGAATGTTCTCCACCTATAGAGACTGCAAGTCATCTGTGACTTAGTAGACTAGTCCTAGGGAGTTTGTTTGAGGTCCACGAGTCTGGCACAGGCAGTAGTCACGGGAGGCTTCGGTTATCCAAATAACTGCTGGCATTCTCTGCCAAAAGCAGAGCAGCTAATAAATTCTTGACTTGCCTTAATGATAATTTAATCCTTCCAATGACAAGAGGAAATTCTGAACTGGATCTGATTCCAGGAAGGAAATAGTTCCTAGGGTGAAAATTGGTTTTGTGATAGAGGAGGGGGAAACCAGGCGTAGTCTGACATGCACCCTCAATTTGGGGAAAGCAGATTTCAAAGGCTCATATGAATATAAACTGTATTTTCTCTTTTTAGATTAGAACATTTACTGGGCATAGAACCATCTCATATCCTTATTGAAAATAAAAGCAGTGCTGGAACAGCTACATAATTGTGTCTAACGTCTATAACTTTTGCTTTTCAGTGCTGCTCTTCAACGATGTAAATGATATTAGTCTAAGCATTCACAGTAGAATAAAAAAGGGGATAAAAACAGTGAGCCCAGGTATTGGCATGCAGTTGGATAGAAAGCCCTTGGAGTTCATTAGCTTTTTTGGATCCTAGAGCCCTTCAGCAGTCTGGTGAAGTCTATGGACTCCTCAGAATGTTTTTAAATGCATGGGATTACAGAAGAAGCCAGTGATTGCAAAACACAATCGCCAAAATATTTTTAAAAACAAGTTCACAGACCCCAGGTTAAGAGGCCATGATCTCCGGGCACAACTCGGGCAGGATGAAGACTGAACCAAACCCAGGATTGAGGAGCAGGAGATTTGGATGGTCAGATTTAGAGTCAATCAAACCACTAACAAAGGAAAGCTGTCAGGTACTTTATCCTTAGGATCAAATATTCACATTATCTGCATGATTTGGGAAACTTGCTTACCCTCCCAAGGCCTCAGTTTCATCAACTGTAAAACAAGGAGTCTGGATTAGCTTCTGAGTTCCCTTCTGGAATCCTGTAACTTTTACCCCATTTTCCCCCACCACCCCCCACCACAGCAGCCCTCATTGGTATGGAAGAGGATAGATTGTGGGATCATAGATTTAGAACTAGAAGGGATCTTAAAGGCCATGGGAGTAAACTCCCTAATTTTGCAGATGAGGAAACTGAGATACAAAGGAGCTAAGTGACTTGCCAAAAGTCACACAAGCAGTAAGTAATTAAACACTATTCAAACTCAGGTCTCCCTGACTCCAAGCCAGAAAGCACTTTTTCCACCATGCCAGCTAGCTCGCCTAGGAAAATATCAGCAGCTTCTATAAAAGGACCAAGTCCTCAGGAAGTCGGCTTGAACTAAACAAATATACTCCCTGTAGGTTTTCTTCCTTCCTGGCCTGAATCTCTGCTTCAAAATGGTTATCCCAATGTAGCCTTCGTATACTCCAAGGATGCCCAGCCCAACTCCTCCTCTTTCAGATGATTGCCAGGCCATCCCCCTCAGGCTTCTGTGGGTACCATGGAGTGAGGTAGAGGGCGATTGTCTCTATCGTCATTGGCTCGAGTCCTCACGGGTGTTCTTTGGCCGAAGATAAGCAGTCAAAAGTCAATTTCTTTAGCCAGCTTATCGTAGTTATTGAAAATATATTCACTAAGGTAGTTTTTAGAAAAGATGATACAAAAAAAGTCGCCTTACACATCTTTGACTCCCTTTTCCTCAACTCTGTACAGGGTTTGTGGGGAAAGTGAGCTTAAGGTCAGAGTGCACACCTAGCAAAGGGGCTCCCAGTTGCTGGACTCCCTTTTGCCCATTCATGGGATGGTCAAGAAGTTCCCCTTCACTATGGTGTACTTTTAGTGCTGGGCACCTAGTAAAGTCCAGCTAGTCCTTGACTCCCAATACAGAGACTGCCATCTGCTGATTTGAGAAAACTCAAAGTTCTGGTGGGAAGATGGGAAGTCCTAAATCCTCCAAGTCCTCCCAAGCTCACAGTCTTCCTCCTGCCAAGGGGAAAATGTGGTGAAAATCCACCCTTGCTCCAGGTTCTGGGATGTTTCCCTTCTCAAAGGCAGTCATCACAGTCCCTGGTATTTCAGTGCCCTGAAGACTGATATCAACCTAGACCAAGACTGACTTTTTAGTTTATACTTGCTCTCATAGAAGTATAGACCTAGACTGAAAAGGGACCCGAGAGATGTCTAGTCCAACCCTATCTCGATTTTATAGATGACAAAACTGTAGCCCACAGAGGGATCTCAATTTGCAATCATGCAGCAGAACAGTCTGGATTAGAACCCAGGCCTTCTATCTCCACAATCAATACTCTTTCCACTATACCAATCCTAACTCAGATGAGGGGAGTCTTTCCCCACCCCTGTCTTAGTCTTCCAGACATATCAGTCCTACCATTGGTTAGATTAGACACAAGAAGACATTCAAGTGCTACTTGGGACATACTGAAGACTACTTAATATTTTTTTTTAAAAAAGGAAGAAAACGGAAGAAAGCCTCCAACATAAAGGTGGATCCTTTAGGGAAGTACACGAATGAACTGTTTGTAGGGGTTGCAAGCTGCACCACTAGGAAGAATACCCACACCAAAATAATCCACAAAATAACATGGCTGAGATCATCTTTGTTCAAAAATCTGAGCAACCTAGAATTTTTTTTTTCCCAACCAACTTGCTTTCTTTCTTGGAAGCTCACAAAAAATAGATGAAGCAGACTTTTTTTTCTATTTGCTTGGCAAAAACACTGCTTGTCCTGGATGAGTGGTTATTTATAAGGCACACTTAGCTAGCACTTCAGTAAGGTGGGATCTCAGCTCAGCGATGTGTGCCACCTCTCCCACGCAAACACACGCACATACACACATACCAACACTCGTCTCTGAACAAAAACCTTAAGGGAGAAGGGGATGGTGAACACAAGGGAACTGATCTGGGACCTTATCTTATAGTTAATCATAATAACAATGACTCTTGAAGCTCTGAGCGGAGCATGGTGGCCCTCTACCATGGCCAGTGATGAAGGCAGGATTAAAGTCCAAATTCTGGATCTTCCACTTCTTACTACCTAGGTGACCAGGGAGAACTCATGTTATTGTCTGGGCCCCAGTTTCCTCATAGGTAAAGTAGGGGGAAGGGTTGAACTAGTTACCACTAAATAGCTTTCCATCTCTAAATCTATGAATTGGGCAAGTACCTAGACAATTATAACTAGTAACTTGATAGCAGGTAAACAAAATTTACCTGCAGATAATCCAAGAATTAGGGTTAGAATGGACATGAAAGGCCAAGAGTAGATCCTCATTTAATAGAAAAGTGTGGCCTAACAAGTGTGAAGGGATTTGTCTAAAACCACAAGAGTAAAGGAGCAGGCAGGATTCAAACCCAAGTTTTCTGACTCCAAATTCAGTGTGCTTCCATAGACTTTTCCTAATAAATCAGCCAAGTAAGCAAGGCTCCTTTTTTTTTCTTGGGAAAGGGGGACTTGGGTTTGAATCCTGACTGCTTCTTTCTACCCATTTGGCCTTAAGGAAGTTACAATTAAAGCTGAAATTTTCACTAAGACTTTTGAGATACCCCTTTGACTTAATACTTAAGATTCAATTATTTACAGGCCTAATGTGATCCCTCAGAAACTGGTCTGCTTTTCTTCTAACTACAGTGGCTGATGCCAACCAGGTTAAAGCTGAATTGGAAGGAGCATTGCCTTAAATTTTGTTTCCAAACAGTGATAAGTCTTAAGCATTCCAAGTCAAACAGACCTTTGGGAAATGGGGATGTAGCCGTTTTTCTTCTCATTTGTCCTCTATGAGGCACAAAAAAATCATCGTGCTTTTTTTCTAGTTTGTGTAGAGCTTCTTACCTCTTTCTCTGTTATAAGAACTGAGCTGTCAGAATCTGATAGGCTCTATGTACTATTGTTCTAACCCTTCCTTTCTCACCCCCCCCCCCAAGCCAAATATAAATTCTGGCTGATTCCTCCATTAGGGATAAACATATTTGATGTCCGTTATTCAGCAAAGTCAGATGCAAAAAGAACTTTAACATCAGGAAAAAGAAAAACAGAAGTATGTGTGTGTTTATGATGATATTATACTAGGATACCACCACTTTTATGCTACTTTTATGATACGACATTCTCTAGGTGGGGATGCCAAGAACTAGCATCTAGATCTTAAAAAGTCTTTTGTACAATTGGAAACTCATGGTTAAGTTTCATGGATTGCCTCCTGAACCTGCCCATTTAATGACCCCAAGGTTTTTTTTGAAACAAAGGTCCATTGTATCACCATTGTTCTTCCAGATGCTATTGGCTGAGAGTCATGGAATACCACCTACTGAAGAATTTATATTCTTCAGAACATTCAGAAGCAATGGAGATGTTTGAACTAGGCACAAGCAGGTTACAATATTTTACAACAGGGATTATGTGGAAGTGGTACAAAGGATAAATATGTGGTCAAAGGGTATGAACAGACAATTCTCAGATGGAGAAATTAAAACTATCTTTAGTCATATAAAAATGCTCTGAATCGCTATTAATTAGAAAAATGCAAATTAAAACAACTTGGAGGTGCCACTGAACACTTATCAGACTGGCTAATATAACAAAAAAGGAAAATGATAAATGTTGAAGGTACTGTGGAAAAATCGAGACACATACACTGTTGGTGAAGCTGTTAACTGATTCAACCATTTTGGAGAGCAATTTGGAACCATGCCCAAGGGACTATATAATTGTGTGTAGTCTTTGACCTAGCAACACCATTACTAGGTCTATATCCCAAAGAAATCAAAGACAGGGGGAAAGGACCTACTTATGCAAAAATATTTATAGCGTTTTTTGTTTTTATTTTTTTGTGATGGTAGTTGGGGAATGGTTGAATGAATTGGGGTATGTGATTGTAATGGAATACTATTGTGCCATAGGAAATGATAAATAAGATAATTTAAAAAACCTGGAAAGATTTATATGAACTGATACAGAGTAAAGCGAGCAAAAGAATCAGAAGAACATTGTACATAATAACAGCAAAAATTTTTGATGACCAACTTCAAATGACAACTATTATCAATAAGAATCTAAGACAACTCCAAATGACTCATGATTGGAAAAGGCCACCACCATGGAAGGAACTGACTGAACCTGAATGCAGATATTTCCTCCATGAATTTTTTCTCTAGTGTAAGCAACACATGTCTTCTTTCACAACATGACAAATATGGAACTACATGTTGTATAATACATATGCAACCTATATCATATTACCTGTCTTCTTGGAGAGGGGTGAAAGATGGGAGGAGGAAGGGAGAAAACATAGAGTGAGGAGAGAACATGGATTGTAAAATGTCAGAAAATGATTATTAAAAATTGTATCCACATGTACTCAGGAAACAAATTTTTAAAATATTTTTAAAAGGATAAATACATGACCAGAAAAAATCAGAATGGTCATATATCAAGAGTAAGAACAAAGCAATGGAAATCCCATGTTGTTCATTAGTATGCATCCAAAGAATATCAAAAAAACAAAGAAAACTTCCTAAAATGCTGAAGTGGCAGACATGTAGGAAAATGTAAAACAAAAGTTGCTCAGAATAGGCAGGCATGCACCATTAGAGGGATCACCCTCATCGAGATCCCTCATTCTGTAGAATTGGGGTCTTTAACTTTTTCAGGGACCCCACTGGCAGCCTGGGGAACTCAATGGACCCCTTCTCCGAATATTTTTAAATGCATAAGACAATTCTGATTACAAAGGAAATCAATTATATTGAAATACTAGCAAAAAATTAAAACGAGGAGTTTATAGACCTCAGGGTGAATACTCCTGCATGAGAATATTAGAGTATGGGCCAATGGGCATCTGTATGCCTGAAGGTCCAAATTTTATTTCTTCTCTTTGTACAAAACAAAGGAGTCACAACATCCACGGCCTCAAAAATGTTTTAAACATTCCAAATGAGGATAAATGCTAAATACCAGTGGAGGCTTATCATGACATTACATAGCTAGCTGCGAACCTGAGAGGCAGCACAGATTGTGGGACTGCACTGGGGCTGGGGCTGAGTGGGTAGGAAAAATGATGAGCATGGAGGCAAGAAGAAATCGATCCAACACTTACTGGCGGTGTAGCCCTAGGCAAGACATTCTGTTCATGAAGCAAAGCTCTTTACAAATATTTGATTTCACCTTCACAACCACCTTAGGCGGTAGGGGCTAAGATTATCCCCGTTTTATAGATGAGGAAACTGAGGCAAACAGAGGTTAGGCGACTTTTTGTGCCTCGGTTTCCTCATTCCTCATACTCTCCTCCCATTAACATTTTTGTAAAACTCGGAAGGTGAGTTATTTATTTTAAATGCAGGGTAGGGTTTGGGATGGTTTTGATTCCCCTCCGGTGGGAGTCTGGGCAACGTATATGGACAGAGGGGACGATTCGTGTCGCTTTAAGAACAGCTCTTAGAACACCGTTTGCACGTTAGTCAGATCCGCGTTCGGCAGGATTCGGCACGTGTGCGCGGACACCTGCCATGAGAGTCTGCTCCTTTCATCCAGATACTCCTGCTTCCCCAGACTGGGCTGTCCACGACCTAACTCCGCCCTCCAGACGTGGCTGTGGGTACTTTGGGTCTCTTGTCTTGCCCCCCGAAGCCCCACCCACGCTCGTGTCTGGGGAGTTGGGCTTCCTCGAGTGCTCTTTCTCCCGCCCGAGCCTCTTCCCGCCCAGCTCCAGTGGGCCAAGAACCAGAGAATCCACTCCAGCAGCAGCAGCAGCGCGCTCCCCGAACCGGCCCCGCCTCCTCCCTTCCCCGGTCACGTTGGCTGCAGAGCGCATCCCGGCTGCGGGGGCCTTCCAGAGGGAGGAGACGGGGGTAGCTGAGGGGAGAGGGGTCACGTGAGAGTAGGAGTCTGACCTACTTCCCCCCCCCCCAGCAGCCGGCGCATGCGCGGAGGGCCACCTCCTCTGTTCTCTCCCGCCCCTTGCCCGAGAGATTCACATGGAAATACATGTGCCCTCCTCCCCACCCCCTTCTTCTCTTCGGCCGGGGCAGGCTTGCACCAGGAGGCATTGGGCACAGCTGGAGGGGTCAGCCTGTTTGCCACCTTCTACTAGCTGAACCAGTCTGTGCAACGTCTACATTTCCTAAATTGCAAGCGTTACCCCTCATCACTCGGGGCTTTGCAAATCCTATCTCGCCCAAAGGCTGCGGGAGTTGTTACAATTTCTGCCACTTTCTGCCCGGTTCTGCTCTTGCTTCTCAAGCTTCCTGATGGACTCTCTCCAGTGATGTATTTTACCTCAAGCAGTAAAAGACATCATCACCTCGATTTTCAGCACAGTTGTTAATCTCTATGTTAGACTTGTAACCGAATTAGCTGCTACTTATTACCTGTGTGACTTCAGGCAAGTCTGCCTCCGCTCCGCTCCCCCCTCCCCCAATCACGCCTCAGTTTCCTCATCTGTAAAATGAGAACGTTTAGTTCATCAGCAAGCCTTTACTAAGCACCCTCTGGGTGCTGAGCACTGTGCTAGGGGATGAGGTTGCAAAGACAAATTTAAGGGGATAAACATAGAAACCATTAAGTACATGGTATGGTCTCATGTACATCGTATATAGAGTCTGAATCTTCGATCTAGATCTTTGATATGGGTAACTCTTTGGGGAGGAAAGTCCCTTTACCAATACAGACTGGCAATGTATGGTAGTTCTCTATGTTGTCCCTGAGAGGTTGTGACTGGCCCATACATACTGAGTAATCTGTCGGGGAGGTGGATTGAGAACTGTTTCTAAATTTTGGCTTCAGGTACTGACTCTGATGCATTGGCTGTGAGACCCTGTACAAGTCATTTAAACTTAGATTCTTAAGCGGTTGTGACTAAATTGTTGGGAAGATGCTAGTCTGAGATGGCAGAGAAGTTCCTTCTGGAGAAGGCCCTATACAGAGAAGGTAAAAAAATAAAAAAAAATAGGGATAGGGACTGGGCTTGGCTCTAAATCTGATTTTATCACCCCAAGAAAGAGATATATGAGTGGAAAAAGAAGTGGATACAGGAGCAAGGAAGGAATAATCATAGATTTAGTGTTTGAAGGCATCTTAGAGGCCACAGAATCCAATCTCGCTTAACGGATAAGGAAATTGAGATATGGGGAATTTACCCAGCCAAATTTGAACTTAGGTCTTCCAGGTCTCAAGTCCTACATTCTGTGCCACCTAATGGACAAGTCTTTGGTTTCATTAGATGTCAAGAGATCTAGAGAAAGGCCTATAAGAGGGAGATAGAAATACATAGGATAAGACAGCAGGGGAAGCTTTTTTAAAAATTAAATTAAAATAAAAATTTTTTATCTCCATATTATTCTTGTAAGTAAACAATCCCATAAAACCAAAACCCAAATCATATACCCAAATAAACAAGTGACGAATCATATGTTTTCATCTCCAACAAATCTTTCCCTGGAGGTGGAGAACATTCTTTTTCCCAAGTCCCTCAGAATTGTCTTGGATCATTGTTTTCAGCAGGAGAAGCTTGAACAGATTGTGATGTCCACCATCTTGGAGTTTTTGAGCTCTGCCTCTTCCATGAAGAATGACCTTTCTAGGTTCTGCTTCCAAAAGATAGTCAAAACAAGGAGTGATCTCTTCCCATGCCCTCCTAGGTCAATAAGAGAACGAGTGTTCTTCAGTTGTGTCCAATTCTTTGTGACCTCGTGGACCATCGCGTGCCAATACTGTTCATGGGGTTTTCTTGGCAAAGATACTAGAGTGGTTTGCCATTTCCTTTTCCAGTACATTAAGGCAAACAGAGGTCAAGTGTCTTGATCAAGGTCCCACAGCTAGCCAGTATCTGCATTCGTTTCTGAACTTGGGTCTTCCTCCCCCAGACCCAGTTTTTTATCTACTGAGCCACCTAGCTGCCTCTAGAATGTGAATAGACTAGAGCAAATCCATTCCCACTACTGGGAAAACTCAAGACACATGCTATAATGATGATAGATCAGTAATACCAGTGCTATGAATGTAATATTCATTTGCATTTAGAGTCCTAGGATCTTGATTGCTTACTATTTTATCAAGGACTTGGATAAAATCTTACAATGTATGCTTATCAGATTTGCAAATGACACAAAATCTCTGCTTCTTGATGTCCCTGGTTTCCTTCAAGTCTTGCCTTTAGCAAGAAGCCTTTCTCATTTCACTTCCACTTTAGTGACTTCTTTCCAGTGATTATTTCTAATTTATCATCTATGTACATAGCTGTTTATATGTTGTCTCACCCATTAGACTGAATTCCTAGAGAAAAAGGAGTATCTTTGGACGTTCTCTGCTATCAGTTCATTATGAGACAGCACTATGATGTGACAGCCAAAGGCTAATCTGATTTTTGGCCACTTTACAAGAAGCAGAAGTTCTAGGAATAAGAAGGAGATGCTTCCCCTGTAAGCTGCCCCAGTCAGGGCACATCTGGTATATAGTACTTTGTTTCTGGATTACATTGTTATAACAAGGAGCTAATAAACTGGAGACCACTCAACAAAAGGCAGTCATGATGGTAAAGGGTTTGCAAAATTTATGTAGGGAAGAAAGGAGAGGCTGATAGGAGTAGGCAACTGAATGGGCAAAGGCATGGAGGTGAGAATAATTAAAGTGCATTCTAGACACTGGAAGACTACCTGTTTTAAAGAGGGTTGATGTTGAGGGTCAGAGATAGATAGATAGAAGGGTAAATTTGGGCTACATTGTGGAGAGCCTTGAATACCAGTTTGGGGAGGTTGTGTTTGAACAAAGTGCTTGGCATATAGTGAACACTTAACAAATGCTCTTAATACCTTTATGCTCTACCTCCTTACTTTAATAAATGTTTTTCCATTCATTTGTCCATTCACTCACTCATTCATTCATCCATCTACTCATTTATTGATTTAACTTATAGGCAATGTAGAGTCAAGACCATGTACTGTATTCTATATATAATCACTCATCTATCATCATAGATAAAACTTACACAGCACCTTAAAGTTTGCAAAGCATTTTATACACATCATCTCACTTGATCCTCACAACAATTCTGTGAGGTAAAAGCCATATTATTCCCATTTTACAAATGGGAAAACTGAGGCAAAGAGCTTGTTAAGTGATTTTCCCAATCACAGCTTGTAAAATATTTGAGGCAGGGTATCTGTGATCAGATGCAGTTTTACAGAAAAGTCATGTCACTTAAAATATCATTTTTATAGATTTATTTTGATTTTAATATCACCTTCATTTCCATCTATAAGCATATATCCTTCCCTCCCTCTCCTCTACCCAGAAAGCCATTTCTTACTTACAACAAAAGTTTTTAAAAAGAAAGGGGGAAAAAGGCAATTTGGCAAAACCATTTAGCTGTGTATGACAGTATATGCAATGTTCCATACCATTCATCTTTCACCTCTGCAAAGAGGGGAGGAAGGTTATATATTATTTTTGCCATTGTTCACTAGGTATCCATTAGGTTCTCCCCTTAAGAGCATTGCTGGGGGCCAGCCTCCTGATGGTCATTTCAGGCAGTTTAGGGGAATGCTGATCTTCACAAGTAATTCCCCATCAATGTTTCTATTACCAACAACAAAAGAAATTTAACAGGTCTGGAAGAAGATAAATGGAAGAAGTTTGTCATTTCTTTTTCTCTCTGTTGATAGGCATATAAACAGATGAACAGCTCGTTAAAAGACAGCTCATTATTGTTCTGTTCCATGTGTACAGCATTTAAAATCACATCTCCCCAAACTCAACAATTATATATATATATATATATATATATATATATATATATATATATATATATATATATATACCTCTTCCAAAGACACATTAAATGTAAGCTCTTGGAGAGGTTTTGTCTCTTTTTGACTGTTTTGTTTTTGTCTTTTGTATCATCAGCTCCTTGAATAGCACCTGGCCCATACAGTAACCCATGTATAATCAGTGCTTATCGATGGAATGATGTAGGCCAATTGAAATCAATTGAATTGTGAACCCCAAACTTATAACCAAAACAAAAACCCTATAAATCCAAATTGATGAGAAATGATACCTTTTGGTCTGAATGACTCCTTTGGCCCTTCTGTGTCAGGAGACTAGTGGAGATAAACAAGGAAGTCTTCACATGGAGACTGGATGGCTATCACTTGGTATTCTGTAGAGAGGAGTCTCTTTTAGGTAGGGGGTGAACTAGATGATCTCCTTCCAACTGGTAACCAATGATATAATTTCATTCTTCTTTGTACTCAAGCAACACGATCCCTTTAAGAAATATTTGTTTGTTACGTTAAAGTTTCCAGGCATCTCCATCCCTGCTTCTTTCTCCTCCCTGCCCTAGAGAAGGTGTCATTTGACAAAAAGATATATTTAGAGGGGCAGGTAGGTGGCTCAGTGGATAGAAAGCCAGGCCTGGAGACTGGAGTGGGGATGGGAATCCAGGGTTCAAATCTGGCCTCAGATACTTCCTATCTGTATGACCTTAGGTAAGTCACTTAACCCCAATTGCCTAGCCCTTCCTACTCTTCTGCCCTGAAAAGGATACTTAGAATGGTTTCCAAAACAGAAGGTAAGCATTAAAAAAAAGATATATGTATATATATATATATATAAAACTATGTCTTGTGTATTTATGTTTATTAGTTCTTTGTAGATAAAAAGACCCTGGTTATTCTTCAAACAATATTTCTGTTGCTGTACATAATATTCTCTTGGTTCTGTTCATTTTGCTCTTCATAATTTCATGTAAGTTTAAGTTTGTTTTTTCCCAATGAACCTGCTCAAGGACAACTAAGTGGCTCAGTGGATAGAAAACCAGTCCTAGAGACAGGAGGTCCTGGGTTCAAATTTGGCCTTAGACATTTGCTAGCCGTGTGACTGTGGGCAAGTCACTTAACCCCATTTGCCCAGTTCTTACCCCTCTTCTGCTTTAGAACCAATACTTAGTATTGATTCTGAGGCAGATGGTATAGGTTATTAAAAATAAAAGAAATTAACCTGATCATCATTTCTTATGGCACAGTAGTATTCCATCACAATCATAACCACAACTTGTTCAGCCATTCCCCAGTCAATGGGCATCTCTTCAATTTCCAGTTTTGCCACAAAGAGAGAGCTGCTAAAAAAACCAAAATGTTTATTCTTGAAAACTGCAACAAGTTAGAGTTCCCCTCAATTGTTCTTCATTCGTTCATCACTGGGAAACAGTTCATTACTTTTGACTTACTGTGATGTGGATGGGGATAGGGAGAGAGTGGAGAGATCATGGGATTCCTCTACGTTCTTAGTTCTGAAAAAAATGATTAGGAGGCAGAGAATCTGGAGGTTCGTTGCTGACCAGCCAGACCCTAGGTTTGAACTGAATTGAACAACATCAAAATTTAATTATCAGAAGAATAGAGCTGTCCATCCTAGGGGAAAGACGGGATTCTGTAGATGGTTTTCCCTTTTCAGTGCTTGCCCTTGTGTTAGAAACATCCCAGAAAGGGAGGAGATGAAGACTGTTGGTAATATTTAGCTTGGAGATGACAACATTCCCATCTCAGCTCTGTTGCTTATTCCCTGTCTATGACTTTAGGCACAACACTTAACCCCTTTGAGTCTTGGTTTCCTCATTGGCAAAATGAGTGAGTTGGACAGAATGGCCTCTAGCACAGTGCCTGGCATGTAGCAGATATTTAAATGCTAGCTGACTCTGACTTCTAGCCCTAGATCTGTGGGCTATGGAATATTGCATATACCGTCAGAAAGAGTGGATGGGTTTAGACTCTAAACTTTAGAGTAAACCTCAGAATTGCCCTTGAACAGCTGAAGAGCTATTGTGCTTGGTACTGGATGGCAGAATTAAAATCAGCTTATTGAGGGGCAGCTAGATGGCTCAATAGATAGAGAGCCAAGCTTGGATTCAAATGTGTTCAGATACTTCCTAGCTGTATAACCCTGGGCAAGTCACTTAATCCCAAATGAAAAGAGCCCTTTCTGCTCTTCTGCCTTGAAACTTATATTTAGTATCAATTCTAAGACAAAGGGAAAGGGTTTTTAAAACAAATTAACTTGTTAAAACTATTCCAGGGAAACAGACATTCTACAGGAAGCCCTCTTAATTTTTGTTCCTTCCCTCTGTTATTTCCTATTTATCGTGTATATGGCTCGTTGTATGTAGTTATTTGTATGTTGTCTCCCCAATTAGACTGTGAGCTTCCTGGGAGTAGGGATTCTCTTTCCCTTTTCGTCATATCCCCAGGGCTTAGCACAATGCTAGGCACACAGTCATTCAGTCATTTTTGATCAGATCTGATCCTTTTTGACCCCATTTGGGGTTTTTTTTCTTGGCAAAGATACAGAGTGGTTTCCCATTTCTTTCTCCAGCTCCTTTACAGATGAGGAAACTAAGGCAACCAGGGTTAAATGAGTTGCCCAGGATCACACAGCTAAAAGTGTCTGAGGTCAGATTTCAACTGAGGTCCTCCCGACTCTGGGCCTGACACTCTATTCGCTGTGCCACCCGGCTGTCCCAGGAACATAGTAGGAGCTTAATAAATACTTATTGATTTAACTGAACTTCTCAACATAAAACAAAAACAAATCTCTTAGATTTGTCAAAAATTAAAGAGGCTGCTATGGAGGGTAGTTTCTTGTAATATTTTTCTTTGTAAAACTTTGTAAAACTCTTACCTGCTGTAAAAAAAAAATCATATCAGTTCCAAGGCAGAACAGCAGTAAGAACAATTGTGGTTAAGTGACATGCCCAGGTTCATACAGCTAGAAAGTATCTGAGGCCAAATTTTAACTCAGGACCACCCATCTCCAGGCCTATCAGTCTATCTACAGGGTCCCCTAAATGTCCCCTAAATGGTCATTTTTAAAGTGGAGGCTGGATAACCACTTGTTGGATTTATCAAAGATGGAATTCATGCTTTGTGTAAGGTTTGAATTAGATGACCTTTGACATCCCTCCTATGTCTACTATTTGTGATTCTATACTAAATTAGCCTGACATAACATAGCCAGGTTATTGTTCCTATCACTCAAACTGAGGGTTAAAAGGGGCTTGCAATGAATATAGATAATTCATGGTTATTTATGCTAGTGGGAGGAAGATAATCCTGAAGTCACAGTATATGTGACTTTAGAATTCATCGTATTCCTTCACTCCTACCCCTAGAGGATTTACTGTAGCATTCTACCTATATTTTGCTTCAGAAAATATTAAAATAAATTTTATTCCTTTAGTTTACACTGACTAATCTGAGAAGCAGCCCAGCAGGATGCTAGGTGGTAAGAGGAAGACAAATCTGAGATAAAAAACCTGAGCCACATAGAGATAACTGACACTGTATCTTGTCTTGCTTCAAATTTCAAAGTGGTACCAAAGAGAGTGATCACTCTCTGTGAGAATAGATGTGATTGACAGGGCTGATGATGTGTGACACTCATGCTTTCCCAAACATACACACACATAGAACAAGTTTTTTATTTGACAGCTGAAGATGCTACATGCAGGGTAGACGGGATGCTGTTGGCAATTCTATTTCTTAAATATATGCTTTGTCTTTAAACCTCTTTATGCCTCAGTTTCCTATTTGTAGAATAATGGTAATCAATAGTATAGTGAAAAAAAAAAAAAAGAACAGGACCAGCATTCAAGAAGGCTGAATTTTAGCCCCAATTCAGCCACTAACCAGTTGAACAACTTTGGGTAAGTGACTTTTTTATTGGGCCTTAGTTTCCTCCTCTCTTAAAAATAGCTAACATTTATATAATACTTTCTATGTGCCAAGCACTCTGCTAAGCACTTTACAATTATTATTTCATTTATTTTCCATATGTGAGGATCAAATAACCCTGGGAGGTTGCTGCTATTATTATCCTCATACGAGGAAATTGAGGCAGACAGAAGTTAAGTGACTTGCCCAGGAAAAACAACTAATAAGTGTCTAAAATTGGATTTGATTGCAGATTTTCCTGACTTCAGCGACCGACTGATGGACTAGGTCATCACTAAGGGTCATCACTTCCATTGTAGATTAAGAGTTCTTAGCAGTCCACAGACTATGGATAGACTTCAAGAGGCCTATGAACCTAGATGAGAAAAAATTTATCTTTATTTTCAATGACTTTTAACTAAAATTTAGCTTTCCCTTCAGTTACAAACAAAAACTTCAAACAAAAAAGCAATATTCCTTTGAGAAGGAGTCCATAGACTACACCAGTCTATCAATAGGGCCCATGACACATGCAGAAATGTTAAGAACTTTTGGTAGATGTAAGGAGTGATGAACTGGAAGATTTCTATATGAACTGGAAAGACTTCCAAGAGTAAAATGCAGAGTAAAATGAGCAGAACCAAGAGAACATTGAACACTATAAGTAAAACATTGTGGAACTATCCAATGTAAAGGTCTTTACTACTAGTAGTAATACAATAATCCAGGACATTCCTGAGGGTCTTATGAGAAAGGATGCTATCCACATTGAAAGAACTATGGGAGAAGAAACACAAAAGAAAACATATGACATCACTTATCACTTATTTCATATGGGTATATGATTTTGGGTTTTGGCTTTAAAAGATTGTTCTATGATAAAAATGAGTAATGTGAAAATAGCTATCAAATGATAACATTTGTACAATCCAGTGTAATTGCTTCTCAGTTCTGGGAGGGAAGGGAAAGAAAATGAATCATGTAAACACATAGAAAAATATTCTTAAAAAATTTAAATTAAAAAATAAAATAATTTTGGTAGAATTCCCAGTCTAATGGCAGTTTTGATGTAGTAGATGAAGTGATTTTCCTAAAGTGAAAGTCTGGACATGCTACTCTCCTACTCATTGAACTCCAACGGCTCCCTCTTTCCCCTGGGACAAAATAAATAATCCTCTGACTTTTTAAAGCCATTAAAAATCTTTACAATCTTCTCTCTCCATGATACTGGCCCTTCTCACTTTTCCTTATACAATTTACTCCATCTCCTGACTTTCTGTGCCTTTCAAATGGTTGTTGCCCATGCCTGAAATGCTCTCCTTTCTTATCCCAACCTTTCACCCTCCTTCTCTACCTTCAAGTCTTTGACCAAAACTTACCTTTTGCAAGATCCTTAGCACAGCGCCTGGCATACAGTAGACATTACATAAATGCTTAGTCCTTCTCTTCCCCCTTCTCAGATATCCCAGAGAAAACACTTTCTGAGTGTACTCCCCCATTTATCTTGCATGTATCTTGTATGTATATAATTGTTTGCATGTTGTCTCCCCTGTCAGGATGGGAGTTTTGAGTACAGGGATTCGTTTTGCCTTTCTTTTGTATGCATATCATTTAGCACAATGTCTGGCATGCAGCAGGTGCTTTAATAAATGCTTATTTAAGTGGTCATTATTATTGTTGCTCAGCTTTTGTCAGGAATACTGGCATTCAAATTCTAACTCTGATAACATTAGTTGGATGGCCATAAGAAAGTTGCTCAAAACCTCTCTAAACCTCAGTTTCCTCATAATAAACAAAATAATTCTAATTGTACTAATGCCTACTTCAGAGAGTTGTTGTGAGGCTTCCATGTGGTAATATATATTTAAACCATTCTTTATGTAAATGCTGGCTTTTTTATTTATCAGACTCCTACCAATCCTACAGGGTCATGATACCTATTGAAAAAAATTGTGAAGATCTCAAAGGGTATCTTGGATAGTTCCCTAGAAGCATTCTGAAATCTTTGGGAGCTGTTGTATAGGCCCAGAGTCACTTGGGGGTTATTTGGATTCTTCAGCATCCTGAAACACCGCAAGAGGCCGGTTCTTTGGCCAACTGCCACAAGGACTTCTGAGGAGGTAGATACTCAGAGGACCAACTGCCACCCAGCATGGAATCCTTGTTGCCAGGCAACCACCCTGGAGAAGGGAAAGAAACCCACTGGGTCTGGAAGTATGGGATAGCAGGGTGGGTGGGGTGGTTGGCATTTTTTTGTTTTTGTTTCTTAAGGAAAAAGACAGTTGTAGAAGAAAAGAAATATGGTCCTGAGACAAATGGAAAGTAAAATGGGACAATCTGACTTCAATAGCTCAGAGGGAGGTCAAAGAGTCTCTTTTTATTTACTTTATACTTGATCAGGCCCAAGATGTGCCTCCCCAAGAGGTAAATCTGGCATTTTTCATTCAGATTGTTGACTATCTTGAATTTTAAAAAGATACTTTCATAGAGGGGAGGGAAGAAGAGAGTTAAAATCCCAAGAAATTCAGGCTGGTGTCCTACCATCATAGGATTTTAATTCAGTTTAATGCCAAAAAAAAAAGTTTTATCATGATTACCAGTTAAGACAGTAAGGTAGAAAATTATAGAAGAACCCATTTCTTTTATATTTGCTAGAGCAAAGAGTTAACAGGTCACCAGGATCAAGAAAGACCAAAGAGAAAGTATGATTGTTTCTTCCAGCCTAGGAATGAACAAAAAAGTGACAAAAGAAGCCTAGTGGAGGAGTTGGGTCAGGGGATGAAGAAGCTGACACAGGCTCCAACAAACAGCCTGAATCAGCCTATCCCTAAACTGATTTCATAGATTACACACACTGGAAACATGTAAATGATCGGAGCAGAGATGTTTTAGGGCAGGCAGAAACCAGGATGAAGTACCTGAGGGTTGAAGCCAGCTCTGGCCTAAAGGTCACTACTTCAGCTCGAAAGGGCAAGGCAGAGTACACTTGGGGGAACATGGCAGGAGTCAAGGCCAACTCAACAACCATGTTCAAGTTTGGGGAGGGCCTTAAAGGAGGACTGAGCATGGGATAATCTCCAGTGTACAAATGGGGCTTATCAGAGCTTTGGCAGGACACAGAACCAACTCCCAGTTAGGGATTGTATAGGAAAAAGGAGTTAGTTCTGGGCTGGGGCCATCACCCACATTGGGCTGCCAGCCCAGAAGGAGAAGCCAGAGATTGTAGCAGAGGGTGGGGCCTGGTTGGTCCCAGTCACTCCATTCGAATTACAGTACCAAGAAGGTTATCTCCTCTAGGGATGTGGAAAGTGGTAAAGCCTAATTTTATACAAAGTCCTAATCTAGAAACAGAAAATGGGAAACAAAATGCTTAATACAATGAAATATTATATTAAGAGAAACCTGAAAAGTTAATTCAGAAAAAAATTAATTCTTAACACATGCAAGTTAGAGCCTCAGGGGAGAAAACTGACTGGTTATAAGGTGAACAAGAGAGAGTAGAAGAAATGAAGTGAGATTTTTAAAAATGAAGATTATGATTGAAATTAGAGCTTTTTTAGAAAAAAAAACCAGGAGAAAAACAGTTTAGAACAAAAGTCTGAAAACTGTAGCCAAGATGAAGACTCTAGAAATGGGTTAGAGAAAACACCACTCGGTGATTCCACCAGTCAAGAAGAAATATTAGAACAAATTCAAAAACAATTGAGGGAAATGGCAAATGTTGGCAGGACTTTGGAAAAGCATCTATCCTAGTGTGCTATTGGTGGACCCATGAGTTGATTCAGCCATTCTGGAAAACAATTTGAACTTATACAAAGAAAGTTGCCACTCTTTGACCCAGCTATGTCACATTACTTTGAAAAGGAACTATATATATATATAAATATCTATAACAGTCTTTTTCACGGTAGCCCCAAACTGGAAACCAAATAAATGTCTTCCTATTAGGCGATGGCTAAACAAATGGTGGTTCATGAAAGTAATGGACTATTATTGTGCCATACAAAATGATGAAATGGGTAGTTTCAAAAGGAAACTAGGAAGACCTTTATGAATTGATGCAGGGGTAAGCAAAACTAGTACAACACTTTATACAGTGACAACATTATAAAGAAAAATAATTTCAAATGACTTGAGAACACTAATCAGTTCAATGATAACCACAATACAAAAAGAAGGAAAATTAAGCATACCATTCACCTCCTGACAGAGATGATGAATTTAAAATGCAGAAAGACATTTTCAGGCATAGCCAAGGTGGAAATTCAACTATGCATGCGTGTATTAAGGAGTACCTTGTATAAGGAATCACAAAAGAGGCCAGTGATGGATTGTAGGGGGACATTGGAGGGGGGGGAGTAAAATGTAAGAAGGCTAGAAACATGGGAAGAGGCCAGGTTATAAAGGAGGTAACAGCCAATGGAATTTATATAGTAAATGGGGAAGGTTGGGGAGTTGACATGGACAAACCTGGCTTAGATCATCTATTTAGTATTAAGAAGAGAAGAAGAGGAGGAATTTGGGGACTGGAAGAGTGTGAGGGACATTTGGAAGAGCTAGTGTTTTCTAAATATTTGTTTAGCTCCTCTTTCTTCCACAAAGAGAAATTGTCTTGAGAGTCAAATAGAGGCCTTTGGTAGGTTCTGGGGAAATATTCAAAAGATATTTTCCATAGGAGAGCATACCTTGGAGAAACAATGCAGCCAGGAGCTACTGAAATTAAAGGAGATGATGAAATATGGGTGCATTTTGACACTTGTGAAGTGATAAAAACACAACTGGCTTTTATATAGCACTTTATCAGTGGAAAACATTTTACATATCTCAGTGATTTGCCTGGGGTTAAAGAGCTGGGACTTCAACTCAAAACTTCTGATGCTTTTCCTACTACATTGAAGATGATGCACAAATTATTTGCTTTTACTTTGGCTAGGAGTTTGGCCACCTTTGGTGATAGGGCTAGGCCATGAAGTAAGCTCAATTCACATTGGACCGTTAACTTTCTAAAGCACCTAGAGATAGATTCGATTGCTACTCATTTTTTAAAGCAAAAATCTCCAAACTCTTTTGATCATAGGCACCTATCAGTAATATTTCTTTCTGCCACAAAACCTATATGTGTGTGAATATATATATATATTCTATAGATACAAAACTTTTTTCTGACTCTTAAGCAAAGTAGAATTGAATATGCTTTGCTGTTTTAGAAGGTTTTCTGTCCTGGGGTTTGAGAAAATTTTGAAAATGATACTTAGTAAATAGTTATTCAGTCATTTTGATCAATGTAGCTAGCCAAGCAGGTTGGGTTCCGTTTAGTTGCCTAGAACCCCATGGAAGCTCACTTCCCCTACTCTCAATCACATTGGTGGGCACAGTCCCCACATGCCAGTGGACTTCTGTTCCCTTTAGGGTCCTGAGAATAACTCTAAAAAAGTGGGGTTTCTAATGCTATAACTTCTGAGCTGTCAATGAGCTGTCAAATTTCCATTATTAATCAAGCATTCATGACTTTGTTAGCTTTTAGAAATAGGATTTACTGAGAAGATACAGCAAGAATACTTGGTACAAAACTGGCCCAACTGGGAGCACACTCTCCCCTTAAAAACACAAGTTCTCTTGGGGAGAATGGGCTCAAATTTGGACATCCTTTTTCTCTCTGTATGGCTTTCCACTGAGCTCTGAGTATTGGTGCCTTTCAAAAGTCCATAATCAGCCCTTTTCCCTTAAAAGGTCATACTCCCTGAAACTGCTGTTGTCCTTGGGTAACTCTCTTTCCACATGTACCTGTAGATAGGCCGTTATTGGCTCTGTTACTTTAGCAATAATCACTGCTAACTGACACTGGTAGACTTTTTTTTTTTTTTAAACCCTTACCTTCCATCTTAGAATCAATACTGTGTACTGGTTCTAAGGCAGAAGAGCAGTGAGGGTTAGGCAGCGGGGGTGAAGTAACTTGCTCAGGCTCACACAGCTAGGAAGTGTCTGAGGCTACAGTTGAACCCTGGACCTCCTCTCTCCATGCCTGGCTCTCTATCCCCTGAGCCACCTTGCTGCCCTGCTCTGGTTGACTCTTATTTAAAAAACAAAACAAAACAAAATCCCTCACTATGTATCTACATAGTTAGCTTTGGGACTTTTGGGGTTTTCCCATACTGGCAAGGTCACCCAGGTATTCCCATCTCAGAATTCACATTCACTAAGAATCAGGAAAAGAATAAATATGAAAGAAACCAAGTTACCACGTATGGATGGACCCACAACGGTCAGAAGGGAGGGAACATGGCCAACTGCCACTCCCTCCCCTAGCAACTCAAAGCAGTCCTGGACTCCCTTGACAACAGAGAAGAGAGATGGACAAGTCACACCTTCTGTTTGCTCATTCAATTCTTAATCAGCTCCTTTTGAGTCATCAGTTTTTCTGGCTCTGCAGCCAGTTAGAAGACTTTTTCATCACCAAGTACCAACTCCTGAGTCATCATGACTGAAATGTAAAGTTTCCACATGGTCTCTTGGACCAAAACCAGAAGGGAGACTATCTGACCCTGCTTCAAAGAGCAGACTCCATTGGCCGGTTCTTCCTGCCCGTGCCCCATTACCATTATTATTTTGTATTCATTTTTATTGAAAGATACATTGATACAATACCAAATATCAGGTTAAAAAATAACAGCTTCTCAGCAGGAGTCGTGTTTCTCTGGATTTATTCCTCAAACCCAATTCAAAAACAACAGATATAAATGTACTATATCTAATTTTAATTGAGCAGAAAGTTTCCCACATAAATCATTCTTGGTTTTTGATATAGTTCTGCTTAATCATTGGTACCATGCTTTAATGTCCTCTTCACGTTTGGATATTTTAGCTCTTTTTTATAATATTTTAGCTATTAGTTTTTATGTGTGAAGAACAGTACAGAAGGCCAGTTTTCCTGGATAGGGCAGCTAGTTGGTACAGTGGCTAGAGCACTGGACCTGGAGTCAGGAAGACCTGAAGTCAGGAAGACCTGAGTTCAAATCCTGTCTCAGATGCTAGCTATGTGACACCGGGCAAGACACAATTTCTGTCTGCTTCAGTTTCTTCAACTGCAAAATGGGGATAATAATAGTACTTGCCTCCCAGGGTGATTGTGAAGATCAAAAGTGATAATATTTATAAAGCACTTAGCACAGTACCTGGTACATAGTAGGCACTTGAAAATGCTCACTTCTTTCTTGTAGAGTACAGAAAAAAAAAGTATAATAAAGTTAGAAAGGAATAGTAGCTCGGGGCCAGGTTTTCAAACAGAGGAGTTTGTACTTGATGGAGGGTAATAGAGAACTGCTGGTGTCTATTTAATGGGGAGAAGCATTCCTGTACTTTAGGAAAATCCCTTTGGATGGTATGTGAAGAGGGTGGGCTGAAATGGATTGGTGAAATTTGAGGAGTAGAGGACCATTTGGGAGATCATTGTCATAATTCATGGGAAGGGGGTGACTGTGACCTGAAGTGGGGTGGTGACTGTGTGAGTACAGTGAAGGGAAAGATGAAAGAGATAGAGATGCCAACATTTGACAAAGGATTGAGTCAAAGTGAGTCATCAAGGATGCCAGGGAGTTTTTGATCTAGGTTACTGGAAGGATGATAGTTCCTTGAATAGAAATAAGAGAAATCTGGAATTGGGATGAGCTTTTAGGAAAAGATAAAGCAGTGGGATCTCACAACTCTCTCATACTGGTTCACTCTGGATGACCCCACTCTCCTGTACCCAAAATTAAAAGGGAGATGGGAAGTCTTGCCCCCTGGTCACTTCCCTGAAGTTCAAAGCATACCCTCCAAGGCAATTCTAGCCATAGCCACAAGGTGATCTGGGGGTAAATTGAGATGGGACGGGGAGGGGGTTTTCCCACTGAAATGGGTGAATCTGTTACTTATGAGTATCTTAAGGTGTGGTTACATTATAATTGCCCCGAGGGAGTAACTAATACCAGCTACAGAAGGGGAGAGGTTGGAAGCATGAACAGGAGGAGGAGGGGGGCAAAATCAGGGAGTGTTGGGAGATTATGGGTGAAGGGTGGGTGTGGTTGTAGTATAGAGACAAGCCCCATGATTAGTCATAAAGAGGAGGATGCAATGTGACCCATATTCCCATCCTCTTATTTGTTAAACACACCCACTGAGACTATATTATGGCCCCCTAAAGGACCTCTTTGGAGATGACTCCTCTAGAAGAGCAAGTGTAGATATCCTGGGTTGAATGGAGAGAAAGTCTTCCAAATGATTTAATACCTAAATACTCCTTCATTATCCATTCCTTTTTTAAAATTATTTTTCAAATAGCAATTAAAAAAGTTAATCTGTCCCTCCCACTACCTCCCTTCTTTAAGCAAAACTAAACCAAACTCATATCCCTCAATACAGAGCTATATAGTTCAGCATATCAAATTCCCACATCAGTCATGTTCAAAAATGTTTCTTTCTGCATTTTAAGGTCATCATTACCTGTGTATCGGGAGATGAATGGTGTGTTTCACATTCTTTAGCACTCATCATTGATCATTGCATTGATTGTTGCAATGATTCTAAAATCTTTCAAAGTTGTTTTTCTCTCTAATGTTATTAGTATAAAGATTGTTCTAGTTCTGCTCCCTTCACCTTGCATTAGTTCACAGAGGTCTTCCCAGTTTCCTCTGAAATAGTCCATTTCATCCTTTCTTATATTCCATTATATTCATATTGCACAATTCATTTCACCATTCCCCCGTAGAAAGACAGCTCTTTAGTTTACAATTTTGGGCTACCATGGAAAGAGCTCCTATAAATATTTTTTATATATAGATTTTTTTCCTTTCTTTGATTTATTTGGGGGCATAGGCCTAGTAGTGGTGCAGCTGGGTCAAAGGGTATGTAAAGTTTGATCACTTCCCAAGAATGGCTCCAGACCACTTTCCAGAATGCCTGGACCAATCACAGCTCCATTGTCAGGACACCAGGGTACCTATTTGCCCACCACCCCTCCAACATTCATCATTTTCTTCTTTTTGTCATCTTTGCCAGTCCAATGTATATAAGTCAGAACCTCAAAGCTGCTTTAATTGGCAATTCTCTAACAATAAGCATTTAGAGCAGGGATGTCAAACAGTCAGCCTTCCTGCAGCACTGTGAGCCAAAGTAGTTTAAAATGTAATTGGGAAATATTTAGCAAAATAAAATACAACAAAGAGATAACATTTTTTAAGACTGTCAATATGTGATGTGCAAGGATCCCTATGAGTAGATTAGTGGCACTTGGTTCTCTCTGAGTCTAACAACATTGATTTAGAGCATAATACCTTGGGGAGAAGATTAATTCTCTTGACCTTGGAAGTTAAATAATAACTGCAGGTGTTATAGTATGATGGAAAGATCATCAGATTGGGAGTCAAAGGATCTGCATTTGGACAGCTTTGCCCTTGCTACTTTTGTTTTCCTCCAGGACAGAACTAGGTCCCTAAGGTCCCTTCTAGTTCTCCATCCCTTCCCCCCTTGAATTCATCATAAGCTACTGAAGGGAAGGGATGTGTTGAATATTGATATGAAGCCAAGAGTGGGTCAGGAAGCAGCAGTTAGAACCGAACATGAAACAACTAATTGGTTTAAAATTGGAAAGGAATTCAACAAGGCTGTATATCGTCACCTTATTTGTTTAACTTACATGCAGAGTGCATCCGGTGAAATGCCAGGCTGCATGAATCAAAAGCCAGAATTCAGGTTGCTAGGAGAATTATCTTAGATATCTAGGTGATATCACTCTGATGGCAAAAAGTAAAGAATTGAGAAGACTTTTGATGAGAGTAAAAGAGGAAACTGTAAAAGCTTGGCTTGAAAATCTTAACATTTTCCTAGGAGAGACATGGAGTCAAGGGAGGCAAAGAAGGGGTTCAGACAAAATACTTTTAGGAATATTTGAGGACTACTTCCTCTGGTCACTAAAATCAATTGGGATGTCTTTCAAAGTAACAGGATGTTTGAGAAAGAGAAGCGTAGATTTTGAGCTAGAGGCGCCCTTCAAAATCATCTTGTCTGACTCCTTCCCATTTCATGGACAAATAGATGGGCCAATGGCCTTGGCACTTGGTTTCCAATCCTATCAGATTGTACCTTCCTGACTTTAAAGACCCTGGGCAAGGAGCATGACCTCTCACATCCTCAGCCTTAACATGTGTGAAATGGGCACAACGATAGCTGTGTAATACCTACTTCATAGGGTTATTGTGAGGATCCGACCATATAATGTATACACAATGCTTTGCAAGCCTCAAAGCACCATATTATAAAATATTTTGTTACTGAGCCTGCTGGCACAGACCCATAATCCCAGCTACTAAATGTGACATCATGTGGTGAACCCCCACCCCCACCCTCGGAACAGGCATCTCACCGGATCGTTTAAAAGGGGTTAGACCGGCCCAGGTCAGAAATGGAACCGGTCAAAGCTCCCTTACTAAGCAGAGAGGTACCAGGGGTCTAAGGAGCCCCTGCATTCTAGCACACACGGATAGGCACAGACACATGCGATGCCTGTATTATATATGTGTGCTCATGCAGTTATAGTTACATATATAAATATATATTTTATTACAAATCAGGAATCTGAGCCCCCCCCCTCCCCAATGTTAAATGACTTGAAGGTCACAGAGGTTTTAGGTGACAGAATTTTTCCAAACACAGGCTCTCTTACATGCACCAATGTATTACATTACATTATTTTAGGTAAAAAATGAGAGAAGTGTAAAATCTTAAGGGCCTTGAGATGGATCCATCATCATCATTTCCCTCAAAAATATGACACTGAGAAAGACAAGAAAAGACTCCCCAAGACCTCATTATTAGTGGCTGAGGGTCAAGACTCGGCCTCCCCTTATCTTCTCTTTGTGGTCCAGTGGAAAGAGCACTGGCTTTGTAGTCAGAGAACCTGGATTTGAATCCTGGCACTGGAGCAGCTAGGTGATGTAGGGAATAGAATGCCAGGCCTGGAATCAGAGAGACCTGAATTCAAGTCTGGCCTCACACACTTACTGGCTGTGTGATCCTTGACAAGTCACTTTACCCTGTTTGCCTCAGTTTCCTCATCTGTAAAATGAGCTGGAGAAGCAAATGGCAAACAACTCCAGCATCTTTGCCAAGAAAACCCATAAATAGGGTCACAAAGAATTGGGCATGACTAAAAGTGACTAAGCGACATCTCTAGGCAACCTGTGTGAATTTGAGCAAGTTACTCCATGTCTCTGGCTTACAGATGCGTTCCCCTCATCTGTAAAATTAAGGGGCTGGTTTGGATGACCTGTAATGTCCCTTCCAGTTCTAAACTTGTCATCCTATAACCTATCATGAGACGTGGTAGTTGGTTACTCTGAATTATAAATGCAAAATGTCTTAGGAGTAGTCAGAGCTGTAAAAAAGCTGCCTACAGTTTGAGGTGTTTTTTTTTTAAAAAAAAAATGTAAATTAACTTATCCTTTAAATATGCCTCTGTCTGTGCTGTTTGCACGGCTTAGCATTCCCTCCAGCAGGCCGGTGATTTTTATCACGTTTAAAAGAGCTTTACAGAAGGAGGCCCACCACACAAGATGAAATCCTACAGATAGTTTTTTGTTTTTTTTTCCCCCAGCTTCTAACATCACAGATGCACACTGGAAGTGAATTTTTTAAAGATACCTTTAAACTGCAAAAGTAACACTTCTCCCCTTCTTTTTACTCAGAGAAAAACATGACGATGAAAATTGTGTATGAATATCTCTTTGATTATTGTCTGTAGAATATCTAACTTCCTCTCCTGAAGTTTTATTCCAATGACTCTTTAAGGCTTAAAGGTGACCAGGGATTCTCGAAGGCGATGCCAGTTGAGCACGGCCCATTGGCAGGTCCTCCCTAGATAGAGAAAGGCTCTGAGCTTGGGCTCAGCGATGGCCTGTTTTCCAAGAATCAGCCTCTCTGAATGCTGGCTTATGAATAGAAAGTAGACTACAAGATGATGAATTTTTCTTTTTTGGTCACAGCAATTCATGGCCAACATTTACCCAAACCTGGAGGGGGTAGTGGCGATCCATGTCAAGCAAAAGAGTGTCCACATTTAGGAAACTGCAGTTCTTTTGAAGTACTGAATTAAGTGGATTTAACTTAGCCAATGCCTATTAAAAATCTTTTTATTAGGAATTTTCCTGGTGACCACCTCTTGAACACCAGCAATAAAAACCTTGAATGCACCTTATTATATGTTACCTTAACATTACATATGTAAATGTCCTCTCAGTTATTAAGCATTTACTTTCCCCTCCCATTGGGGGTGGGAGAAGACAGTCTTGTTAGCAAGTGTATAGTCAAGTAAAACAAATTCCCATGTTGACCATATCCAAAAATGTGTGTCTCGTTCTGCATGTTAGTCCATCATTTCTGGATCAGAAGGTCGAGTAGTATTTTTCACCAAAGGTCTTCCGGAGTCTTGGTTGACTGATAGAATTCTCAAGTCTTTCAGAATATTTTTTTATGCTATTCTCTGAAACTGTGTCTTCATTTTTTAACAGCACAGTAGTGTTCCATTGCATTTAAGAATATTCTTTCAAATACGACAGGATGGAATTACATTATTGTTTTTTTTGCACGCACAAATTATTTCCATTCAACATTGCTACAATGCTGATGGCTACTGGAGGACTATTCATTCCCTTTTTTAGATTTTTCTTTTTAAGGTATTAATGCTCCACTTTCCCCTTTCTTGAAAACTGGAGAATTTTAATGGAGACTTTGATCTCCAATTGATTAATGAGTTAGCATGGAACCTTGAACTCCTTGGCTTTCTTTTCTGACAGTTCTTAAGTCATTTGTTTCGAAGCTTTTGAGTACTGTTTGTTGTGAATTTAAAATTCACTGTTCAAGAGGCAGAGGCCTGAGGGATAAAATCAATAAGCCTTTCCTTATCATCCATCTCTCCTTGTGTAAAGTTCATGTTGGGAGAATACTCTGAAACCAAAAATGTCACCCAATGTCTGAAACTAGACCTGTTCACACCAAAATCACACTTTGGTTAGGCATATAATGGGTCACTTCTTCAGTTTTAATAATAGCTCTACCTTAGGGGAGGGAGCAGATGGAAAGTTGTAAATAAGTGGGGAGAGCTGTCAAGTCAATTGGCTCTTTTATGACAATTTCCAAAGGGATTGGGACTGAGGTGTAGGACTTGCTTGGAGTTACCTATCACCCTTATAGCTGCAGTGGTCCCTGCAAACTCCGGGGTGCTCCAGAACCATTTCTTTCTGGGTTTATTTCATTTTCTCTTTGTTTTGGTGGGAAAAATAAAAATGCGTGGACTTATTCTTCAGTTTGAGAGTTTATGGATCTGCTCTTTCTAGAGAGAGAAAGAGAGGTCCTTGAGCAGCTTGCTCTCAGAGAAGGGGAGGTTCCTCACTGCAACTTCCCCAAATCTAGAAGAGTAGCAAGCTCCCATTGGAAAGCCATAAAATAGAGAAGCAGAATACCTGTCCTTTGCTGCCCACCTATTTCCTTACATTATTCAAATGTCGTAGGTTAAAATGGCAAGGAAGTTGCTGGTTCAGCAGCCCTAGAGTATGTTTGCCTTCTGATGGAGGAGAGAAGTTCAAACCACCACGCGGCGGCTTGGACGGGCCGTGTAGCGCTCTGTGGGAAAGCAAAAGACTCACCTGAATACCAGGATGTTGCCCCATACTGACTTACGTGGCCTTTTGGGTGAAGGTCCCCAAGACAGAGCCTTTTCTACATTTGCCCAGAACTTGGCGGGCCCCCACCGAATTGTAAACTCCGTGAGAGCAGGGACTGTCTTTTGCCTCTTTTTGCATCCTCAGTGCTTAGCATAGTGCCTGGCACATAGTAGGCACTTAATAAGTGTTTATTGATTGATCCATTCATAGAGTTATGCATTCTTTTATCATTTAGAAATAACCCCTGATGTTCATCCCAACTCTAAGATGACAGGTGTGTATGATGAAGAAAGCCAGTAAAATGAGTGAGATGGAGCATCTTCTCTCCCAGCTCCACTCCTGACTCCAAACTTTTAACATCTCTTTACTAGCAGCCTCCTCATCCTGGAGGTGCCTTGATCCCTGCTCTTCTCCTCCACCCATTAGTGAGCTCCTGCCCAGGACTGCCCATTTCATGAAGCACCCAGGCCATTCATGTTCATTTTTCGGCCCATTCCTGGCTCAGCTCTTCTCTTTTCTTGCGGGTACCCTTGCCTTCCTCCTTCTTTTTTCTCTTTTCTCTTTCTGTGCCATCTTCCCCCATTAGCATGTAAGCTCCTTGAGGGTAAGGCTGTCTTTCTGACTTTATTTGTATTCCCAGCACTTAGCCCAGTTCCTAACACATAATAAATGCTTAATAAATGGGCTATCATCTCTCTCTCTCTCTCTCCTTTTCAAATTCACTTAGTTCCTGACAAACGTCTGCTTACAAAGGAATATTAAGTGTGCCTTTTCTTAAGCGACTAAGTACTTTAAAATATTTGGGGCTTTTTTTTTTGACAGTTTGAAATTATTTCTACATTTAGTGTTCATATAGCTTTTAAATATGTTTTCGATATTTTGGATGGAAAGTTTATTAAAGTGACAACAAAAATGTCTTCCCTAAACCTAAAAAGAATCAACCCTTTTCTTTCCAGCTTTCAAATGTTGTAATTTTGCAGTCTGGGAAATACATGATTTTGATTGGCACCAGGAGGGAAGCCATAATTTTATTTTTTCCATTTGTTATTACTCTTTCAGTTCTTATCAAAGGAAGAAATAGGAGCTTTTCAGCTGGCAACTTGCCAATATCACTAATCAGAATGTTAACAAGATTTCTTTTTTTGAGGCCTAATTTGGGCCTAATTGACAATAAAGCAAAAAATGTGTCGTAATGGGGAAAAACACTGTTTCGCTCTTACTGTGCAGGAGCTGAATTTGAATCTCTTTATAAGAGGAAAAATAGAGCTAAGCAGACTTAATAAGGAACTCTTCTCATAGATTCAAGTTTTTCTCTATAAAAATTTAATATAGTATAAAGACTCATTAGAAAATGTAGATCGTTATTATCATATTCCAACATTTAAGTTTCTTTATCTTGAAATGTTTAGGAATAATAATAATAATTCACATTTGTATCAGCTTTTAATGCTTGCAAAGCACTTTATATATATCATCTCACTCAAACCTCAAAACAGTCCTTTGTATTGTCATTATTATCGTCCCTGTTTCACAGATGAGTAAAGCTAAGGCCCAGAGAGGCTAAATAATTTTCTGTGGGTCAGAAAGCTATTGGTATCCATGGCAATATTGGAATGAATATCTTCTTGATTCCAGGTCCAGCATCCTATCCACTACAGCAAAATGAATATTTTATTGTAGAGGGCAAGTACATTGGGCCTCATCTAAGGAATATGAAGCAATTTTACCTTGTTCTCTCATCACACCAGTTTTACCCTGTTACTGAGCCTTAGCTGCTGCTTCTGTTAAATGGGGATAATACCAATGTGAAAGGGTTGTTCTGAAGTGCAAATGTTTTGAAAACATTAGGTATTATTTTCTTTCACTTGCTCCATATCTTACTTTGAGATTTTGTCATATTTTCTGCTTCACGTAGTCAGTAAGATGGAGGATTAGATAATACTTCCAATCCTCATGACTTCTCAAACATCTCCAAAACTGAAGTTATCTCTTGCAGTTCCAGCTTGCAATTTTAGTTGCTTCCATGGTCTAGGACACCAAGAACCTTTAAGGAGGTAAAAATACTCAATGAACTAAAAGCAGAGGTGGTTAATTCTTAACATACTTATCCCCTCATCCCATTCAGAATGTACTGATCTCCCTGTCCTCACCCCAAAGGTCATGAAAAACCAAAGACAAACACTTGCTCTTAACTGGGAATGCAGCTCTCTGTGTTGAAGCATTACTCTTCTAGAGAACTAAGAAACAGAACCTGGGGTGGAATGTATATGTTAACACCAGGCCCAGGCCTGCCTGAAGCAAAAATGTCCAGCAGCTAACCAGGCCCCTTTCTGTCCCTCAAGAAAGTCCTACCTGCTGGAATGTGAATTGATTAATGTTGGAGGAGGCTGAGACAGCAATGAAGTCCAACCTCCATCGAAACTGCAGAGAGGAAGGAGTCAGAAAGTGAGCATCAGGAGAATATAAGGAAAGAAACAAAGGATCTTAGGAGAAAGAAAATACAGTTAAATATTTTGAACATAAACAGATAAACTGATAGGAAAGATACTAAAGATAGAAAAAAATATGACCTCCAGATCATCCATAATATGAACACATGTTACAAAACAAAGGAATATGAATCATTACCTAGGGAAACGGAAAACTCTGGATTTCTAAGAGAGAATGGAACCACAGCAGGATATTAATGAATGGTTTAAAAGAAAAATAATTGGGAAAGTATTCAGAGCCTGCACAGCAGAAATAATTGGCATAATAGATAAATTTGGTAAAGTCTTGCCAAAGAAAAGAGTAAGTTGATTGGAAATATAAATACAGAGAAATGAAGGACAATCTAGAGCAGTGGTTCCCAAACTTGTTTGGCCTACTGTCCCCTTTCAAGAAAAATTATTACTTAGCCCCCAGGAAATTATTTTTTAAATGTTAATAGCAATTAATAGGAAAGATAAATGCGCCTATGGCCATCACCGCTCCCCTGGATCACTGCAGCACCAACCAGGGGGAGGTAGCACCCACTTTGGGAATCATTGATCTAGAGGAAGAGAAGGAAAAAATAAGTTTAAAAGAAAACATGATCTTCATACAAACAAAATATAAAAATGTTCTAGAAAATAGGATGTAGAGTTACAACTTAAGGATTATAGGTCTCCTAAAAGAACAAGATAAGTCAAAAAACCTGAACTTGATAATGCAAGAAATAATACAATAAAATATCCCTGAAGTTTTGAACACAGAAAAGTGTACCAACTGAAAAAACTCAAATTACTTCCAGAAAACAAGCAAAAGCCCTATACATTGTGGTTAAATTGAACAATTCTACTGGTAAATTCTGCAAGCAACCAGGGGAAGACCTTCCAATATAAAGGAAAGGAAAATTTAAACACACAACTACTTCATAGTCGCCTTCCCCTTCCCCTTGCCACCAAACCACAGGAGGGAGTAAAATGATATATTTGAAGAGCAAAGGCCTTCAAGAGATAACCCAGAGTGACATACCCTGTAAACCTGAACCTAAAGCACTAAGAAATAAAAAGGATGCTCAATAAAAAATAAAAGGCATCCTAAGCATTACAAGAAAGAAAACTAGACATGAGCAAATTATTCACTTTGCTAATATCCCAGATGACAGTAACATAGGAAAGGTAAACAAATATTACAGACAACAACCACCACAAAATAATAGAGATTCAGATTTCTTTCTAAAAATATGAAAGGAGGGGCTGATAAGGTGACTCAGTGGACTTGAGAGCAAGAGCTAGAGATGGGAGGTTCTGGGTTCAAATTTGACCTCAGATACTTCTTAGCTATGTAACCCTGGGCAAGTCACTTAACTCCAATTGCCTAGCTCTTCAGCCTTGATACCAGCACTTAGTATTATTTCAAAGACAGAAAATTGGGGTTTAGGAAAAAGAAGAAAAAATATAAAAGGAGACAAAGGTGAAATTAGAAGTCAAATAGAAATGATGATGGAGAAGCAGGCCCTCAAAATCATTCCACCCTTCCTTTCAATGAATCAGTCCTTTTGTGGGACTGAATTATAGAACAGGAGGGCACATAATAGGGGAGAGAAAAAGAAGAAGATAGAGGGGAATATGGGTTGTATTCTAATTATGTCAACAGTTAATAATGAAGGGGAAATAACCCTATAGTCTCTGAGGAAGAAAAGAGCATACAGGAGAATGGGTGAGGAAACACTGAATAGCAGGGGAAAGAGTTGTTGCTGTTTTTCAGTAGTAGGAGGTAATACCACTGACGAACACTCCCAAAGGGGAAGAGAGCTATTCTGTACAAGGAAATGAAGACCTCATAGTGGGTATAATCTGCAGGGATTTGGTGTTGAGAGAGATTACTCATCCTGCTGCAGGAGAGGGAGAATCGGTCCTCTTGGGCGAACAGATGAATCAGAGAGCACAGACCCAGAGAGGAGATTTCATGATAAATGGAGCAAAATAGCTATGGGGAGGGCAAAGTTAATAATAAATAATAAAGTTAATGATGAACTGATCATTCAGGGATGTAGGAAAAAATCCAACCCACCAGGGAATGATATTCTATCACCTGGAGTATATGGGGACGAGTGCCTCTGGTGTGAGGGCTTGTTAAGCTCCTTTCAGGGCTGTTTTCTCTACCTTTGGTGTCCACCTTTCACCCAACTCTCTATTGTGGTTCCAAGAAGCTGTAGTGTGCACTGTGGTCACATTTCAGTAAAACTATCACAGCAGACAGACAAAAGCAAATTGAAGGTAACCAACTAGCCTCAAACCTGTTGGTGAGTTAGGGGAATGTATACTCCAAGCATGTGAAGACTTACTCCAGTGGAATGGGAAGATGGGCACAATTTGTTCCAACATCCACGAAGGCCTGGGCCCTCACTGGTCATCCTGGGCTTCAAAGACTCTTTGAGAGTGAGGCTGATGACTTTATGCAACTCTGCTTCACTTAAATCCAATCCACAAATGAATCAAGACATCACCCCATGATACCCTTGGTCCTCCTTGGAAATGGACAAACAGCAACATTCCATTACCTGTTTCTAAGAGTGGGGCATGACAGGAAAAGAGGGCAGGGGTCAAGATCTAGATGGTAATAACATAGAAAAGGTTTAAGAGGTAACCTAAAATAGGTTCCTTAGAAACTTTAATTCCATGGGAAATAAAAAGACTAAAAACCAGTGACTAAAGAAGGACTAAGTAAAAGGGCAATGAACCAAAGAATTAAAATCTGGAATAGAAAGAAAAAGAAGATAAGTAATTAACTGTACAAGGGAATGAAATCCTTTTTAGGAAAAAAAAAGGCAATGAAAATGAAATTTTACAATCTAACAAAACAAGTTGAAAAGGGATTAGAGGAAGAGGGGATTTTCTTGAGCACTTAACCAAGAAGAAGAAAAAGGAGTAGATTTAAATAACTAGATAAAATGAAAAAAGAAAAGGGAACTAAATAAACAAACAACAAAAAAAAAAACAACTAGAGAAAGAGTAACAAACTGGAGGTGGGGGAGAGGTATTGTGGGTAAAGGGAAGAGTTGGTGGGAATAGAGTTGTCTTAAAGTACACTAAGCAAAAATAACTGAAGAGACTTTGTGCTGTGTTTATATAGGAAAAGGAAATAAATTCTAATTTGAAAAAAGTATTGGAAACAAATGGGAGTAAAACAAAAATTGTAACTTTATGTGAATAGATTAAATAAACTAATAAAATGAAAAAGAATGACAAATGGAACAAGGAAGCAAAATTCCATAATCTATTGCTTAGGAGAAATATACCTAAGAAACAGTCATATATAGAATAAAAAAAGGAGGATCTGGAACAAAATTTACTACACATCAGGTGAATCTTAAAAAAAAAAAAAAAGCAAACCTCCAAACTGACAACATAAAATGAGATAAACAAAAAACCTACATAAACTAAAAGGAATCATAGATAGAAAACTAATATCAACATAAACTTGTATCTTCTAAATCCCATAGCATTTAAATTTATAAAGGAAAGATTAAATATAGACAGTAAGACAACAGTGGTATGAAATTTCAGTGTTATTTTTTTAAGTTTTATATAAATCAAAGATAAACAAAAAGGAAAATACAGAATTGAAAAAATTGCCAGAGAAACTTAAGCTAAAAGACTTATGGCATCTTCTAAATAGGTCTACTAAATATGTATTTTTCAGCACCGCATGAAACTTTTATAAAAACTGATCATGTTAGAACACAGTGATATTATAAACAAATATAAAAAAGCTGAAATAATAAACATATCCACTTCAGATTATAACCCAATAAGAGTGCAAATTTAGTTCATGGACGCAGACTCAAATGGAAACTTAACAATGAAATCTTAAATAATGAATGGGTCAATGAACAAATCATAGACATGATAGCTATATGGAAAAAATGATAATGATGAAACAACATACCAAAATTTCTAGGGTGCAGCTAAAGCAGGAGAAAAATCACATCCCTAACAAAATACAGTAACAAAATGGGAAAATTGAGAGGATTTATGAACTGAATATGCATTTTTAAAAGTTGGCCAACAAATAAACATAGCCAAAGGAAGCACAAAGGGAGAAAGATGTTAAAAATTAGAGGAGAAAAACTGGAAATCCAAGAAAACCTCTAGAAATGTTAAATAAAATTCGAATTTTATTCTTTTAGCCTTTAGCCAATGTCATTAAAAAGAATAAAACAGTGTCATCCAGATGGCTCAGTGAATTGAGAGCCAGGCCTAGAGACTGGAGGTTCTCGGTTTAAATCTGGCTTCAGCCATTTCCTAGCTGTGTAACCCTGGGCAAGTCACTTAACCAGCATGGCCTAGCCCTTACCAATATATAGTATTGATTCTAAGACAGAAGCTCAAGATTAAAAAAAAATATTAGAGCAGAAATCAAGTCGATAAAATAGCAAATAGCAAATAAGCAAGATAAAATCACAATAAAACCAGAAAAAATAAAATCAAGATCTACTCTGGACAGCAAAATGCTAAACATATCAAGAACATGGAAGAAACTGGGGAAACCTTCAAAAACATGAAATTCTTAAACTCCTCTACCATAAGACTAAATAGAAATCTTAATCCAAATTCAGGGGGGAGAGATAGTACTGGGTATTAAGGAAACAACAAAGGGGGAAAAATACTTTTCCTGATAGATTCATAAGAGAATTCTATCAAAATTTTAAAGAATAATTAGTACCAATAAGACAAAAGTATTTTCAAAAATTGAAAAGGAACACACACACTGCCAAATTCTCTTTATGAGGCAAATATAACCTTTAATACCCAAGCCAGGGAAGAATAAAACACAGAACTATGTACTGATACCATTTTTTTACCTTAAAATTTTTATTTTTATTGTCATGTAAAATACACTTCCATACTGGTAGTTATTTTAAGAGCACATTCATATCTAGCCCAAACCCCAAAATAAAACCATAAATACACTGATGTGAAAGATGACAGTTTTTTCTCTGGAGGTGGATAGCATTCCCCATCATAAGTCTTTCAGGATTGTCCCAGATCATTTCTGAGAGTAGCCAAGTTTTCAGAGTTGATCATCATACAATATTGCTGTTATAATGTTCTCCTGGTTCTGCTTTTTTCACTCTGCATCTGTTCATGCAGATCTTTCCAGCTTTTACTGAAATCTTCTCCTTTCTTATAGCACAATAGTATTCCATCACCAACATGTACCACAATTTGTCCAGCCATCCCCAATCGATGGACATCCCTTCAATTTTCAATTCTTTGCCACTATAAAAATAACTGCTCTAGGTTGCGGGACTTATAAGAAAACTAGCCACATTCAGAGGAAGAACTGTGGGAGGAGAAACACAGAAGAAAAACAACTGCATGAACACATGGGCTGATGGGGATATAATAGGGGATGTAGACACTAAACGATAACTCTAGTCCAACTATCAATAATATGGAATTAGGTCTTGATCAATGATACATGTAAAACCCAGTGTAATTGTGCGTTGGCTAAGGGGGTTAGGGAGCTTAGGGGGAGAGGAAAAGAACATGAAATATGTAACCATGGGAAAATATTCAAAATAAAAACTTAAAAAAAGCAACCTGCTATGAACGCAAAAAAAAATAAAATAAAAATAAAAATAACTATTATATTTTTATACAAGTAGGTCCTTTCCCCTTTTTTTATTATCTCTTTGGGATACAAAACCAGTAATGGTATTACAGGATCAAAAGATATGCACAGTTTTATAGTCCTTTGGGCATAATTACAAATTGCCCTCCAGAATGATTGAATGAGTTCACAACTCCACCAAAAATGCATTAGTGTCCCAATTTTGCCATATCCCCTCCAACAATTATCGCTTTCCTCTGCTGCCATATTGGTCAGTCTGATAGGTGTGTACTGATAACATTAATGAAAATTAATAATTTTGAAATAAATCCTGTTAGACTACAGCAATTCCTCCAAGAAATCATTCATAACCAGATTGGATTTATACCGGGGATTTAAGGATGACTCAACACCACTAGGAAAGCAATCAACATAATTATATTAAAAATAAAAGCATCTCAAACCACACAGTTATCTCAATAGATGAGGGAAAAGTCTTTGACAAAGGACAACATATTCATGCTATAATGAATAAGAATTATTGACATAAAGGGGACCTTTTATAAAGTCACAAAATGTATCTAAGAGCAAAAGAAAGCATCACTGGAACCTTTCCCAGTAAATTCTGGAGTAAAGCAAAAATATCCACTTTCTCCTCTGTTGTTTTGATAGAGCTCTTAAAATGCTAACAAAACAAGAGAAAAATTTAAGGTATAATGATACATAATGGGAAGATAAAAATTATCCCATTTGCTGAAGATATATTGGTCTACTTAAATATTCCTTGAGAATCAGCAAAGATCCTAATCAAGACAATATCTTCAGCAAAACTGTAGGCTCGAAAATCAACAGCGTTTCTATTTAATAATACCTTTATAATAACATGTAATAATAAAACCTAAGAGGCAATAATAGAAAGGAAAATCCTATTCCAACATAAAAGGAATTTATTAAATGTTCATTCTGTCTCATTAGGAGCAGAAGTTTTATTAATGTCATGCTGTCTACTTTTAAGAAACAGAGCAGACAGATCTTGCTTCTGGCTCTTTAAGAGGCCTATGATAAAAGAATTTCAGTTGGTTCTGAGTTCCATCTTCTCTGGCAATCTCAGAGAGTAGGAGTGGTTATTTGGCCTCTCTGTCAAGAGGTCTCTCTAATAGTTTTGCCGGTGGCAGTTGGAGTTTGAGAAGAACAAATTTAAGGAGGTTGAAGAAGAAAAGACTTTACTACTTTTTAGTTAAGAGTCTAATTACTGAGGAATTTCCCTTCTCAGTAATCTGAGGGAGATAGACATGACTCTGAGGGCTATTCTCCACAGCTCTTTGAGGGGAGCTGCAGAACTGTCTGTGTCTGTGTGTGACTGGCTGCTTTCAACTGACCATTAATGTAAGAATTAATTTAAGGAGTTCATTATAAATTTAAGGTTCTTCGTTTAGCGTAGGGGTAGTAAGATAGAATTTAATCTTAGTTTAGAGAGAGTAAGTGTAGGTCTGCTCTGCAGACAAGAAGAAGCTTTAAAGAAAGCCAGTTTGGGGGGGGAGGTGGGTTATTTAGAGATTTTAGTGTAAGGTTAAGAGATTTCCTATCCTATTCCTAACTCCTAGTTGTATCCTTCTATTTCCTCTCCCTACCTCTTCCTGAAGAACAAATAAATAACAGTTGGATCAAACTGCTTCTGGCCTTCCATCTACTACTTACAAATTAGTTGAACCCCTGACAGCTTTAGCTTGTCTATAGCAACTTTAGCTGATCAGATACAAGCTTCAGTTTACTTACAACACCAAGTAACTATAACATATATAAAATATCTGGAGTTCAATCTACCAAAGCGTACAAAATAACTGTATAGATTTAATTACAAATTGCTCCTTAATGAAATAAGGAATAACTTAAAAAGCTAGAGGAATGTTCAATGCTCATGTCTGAGCCATGCCAATATAATAAAAATGATAATAGTACAAAAATTATTTTTATAATTTAATGATATACTAATAACATTATTAACAGGACACATTACAGAGCTCAATTAAATAATATAATTCATTTGGAAAAATAAAACATCTAGAAGATAAAAAAAATAATGAAAAGAGATAGAGAAAAGGAGGAGATAGCCCTTTCAACACTTCAAATTATGCAAAAAAGAAATCATTAAAACTCTGGTATTGTCTTAAAAATCCAACCAGATCAATGGACTAGACTAGACAATGGTGAATCCTAACCAATGAAATTCAATAACTCAGTATTCACTAAAAGTCAAAATACAAGTTTCTTGGGAAAAAAAATTAAGAAAATTGGAAAACAGTCTGACAGAAATTAATCTTAGAGCAATACTTTACATCAAATTGCACAATACATTCTGAATAGATATGAGACTTTAATATTAAAAGCCATACTATAAAAATATTAGAAGAGAAGCAGCTCATATACCTTTCACAGTGATGGTTAGGTGATATCTTCTTAACTAAAAAAAAGGAGAGAGGCAATTATAAAGGATAAAATAGAAAACTTTGATAATGCGGAACTGAAAAGCTTCTGCACAAACAAAATGAATGCAGCGAGGATAAGAAGGGAAGAAAGTAAATGGGGAAATTACATCAAATTTCTCTGATAAGGATTTGGCATCCAAGATATATAAACAACAAATTGAGACTAAAAGCCATTCCACTGTAAGGACATGGACAAAGTATACAAACAATTAGAAAAAACTATAACAAAGTTCATTTGGAAGAACAAAAGACTAAGAATATCAAAGGAAATAAAGAAAAAAAATTTGAAGGAAGGGGGCCTAGCAGTACCAGATCTTAAACTGTACTACAAAGCAGTAGTCATCAAAACAATATGGTACTGGTGAAGAGACAGAAAGGAGGATCAATGGAATACACTTGGGGGTAAACGACCTCAGCAAGACAGTTTTTGAAAAACCCAAAGAACCTAGCTTTGGGGACAAAAAGCTGCTATTTGACAAAAACTGCTGGGAAAATTGGAAAAGGGTATGGGAGAGATTGGGCCTAGATCAACATCTCACACCCTATACCAAGATAAACTCAGAGTGGTTGAATGCCTTGAATATAAAGAAGGAAACTATAGGTAAATTGGGTGAGCACAGAATAGTATACTTGTCAGACCTATGGGAAGGGAAAGATTTTAAAACTAAACAAGAGTTAGAAAAAAATCACAAAATGTAAAATAAATAATTTCGACTACATTAAACTAAAAAGTTTTTGTACAGACAAAATCAATGCTACCAAAATTAGAAGGGAAACAACAAATTTGGAAAAAATCTTTATAAGAAAAAACTCAGATAAAGATCTAATCACTCAAATATACAAGGAGCTAAATCAATCAAGCCATCTCCCAATTGATAAATGGTCAAGGGACATGAATAGGCAATTCTCAGATAAAGAAATCAAAACTATCAATAAGCACATGAGAAAGTGTTCTAAATCTCTAATAATTAGAGAAATGCAAATCAAAACAACTCTGAGGTATCACTTCACACCTAGCAGATTGGCTAAAATGACAGCAAAGGAGAGTAATGAATGTTGGAGGGGATGTGGTGAAATTGGGACATTAATGCATTGTTGGTGGAGTTGTGAACTGATCCAACCATTCTGGATGGCAATTTGGAACTATGCTCAAAGGGCTTTAAAAGACTATTTGCCTTGGGGGCAGCTGGGTAGCTCAGTGGATTGAGAGCCAGGCCTAGAGACAGGAGGTCCTAGGTTCAAAAAATCTGGCCTCAGACACTTCCCAGCTGTGTGACCCTGGGCAAGTCACTTGACCCCCATTGCCTACCCTTACCACTCTTCCACCTATAAGTCAATACACAGAAGTTAAGGGTTTAAAATTAAAAAAAAAAAAGCTATTTGCCTTTTGATCCAGTCATACCACTGCTTGGTTTATACCCCAAAGAGATAATAAGGAAAAAGACTTGTACAAAAATATTTATAGCCACACTCTTTGTGGTGGCAAAAAATTGGAAAATTAGGGGATGTCCTTTGATTGGGGAATGGCTGAACAAATTGTTGTATCTGTTGGTGATGGAATATTATTGTGCTGAAAGGAATAATGAACTGGAAGAATTCCATGTGAATTGGAAAGACCTCCAGGAATTGATGCAGAGTGAAAGGAGCAGATCCAAGAGAACATTGTACACAGAGACTGATACACTGTGATACAATTGAACATATAATGAACCTCTCTACTAGCAGCAATGCAAGAATCCAGAGCAAGGCAGAGGGACATATAAGAAAGAAAACTAGCCACATTCAGAGGAAGAACTGTGGGAGGAGAAACACAGAAGAAAGACAACTGCTTGAACACATGGGCTGTTGGGGATATTATTGGGGATGTAGACATTAAATGATAACTCTAGTCCAACTATCAATAATGGAATTAGGTCTTGATCAATGATACATGTAAAACCCAGTGGAATTGGGGCAGCTGGGTAGCTCAGTGGATTGAGAGCCAGACGGGAGGTCCTAGGTTCAAATCTGGTCTCAGACACTTCCCAGCTGTGTGACCCTGGGCAAGTCACTTGACCCCCATTGCCCACCCTTACCAATACACAGAAGTTAAGGGTTTAAAAAAAAAAAAGAAAAAACCCCAGTGGAATTGTGCATTGGCTAAGGGGGTTAGCGGGGGCTGGGGGAGAGGGAAAGAACATGAAATATAAAACTAGGAGAAAATATTCAAAATAAAAAAATAATTTAAAAAAGTATACAAACAGTTCTCAAAAGGAGAATTCTAAACTCTTAATAGCCATAGGAAAAAAGTGTAATAAGAGAAATGTAAATCAAAATATTGATGTTTCATCTTGCTCCCTTACAAATTGGCAAAGATGAAGGGGAAAAGGGGGAAAATAGTCAATACTGGAGAGATTGTGGGAAAATAAGTGCACTAGTACATTGTTGGTAGAGTTGAGAATCAATACATACATCCATTTTAGAGAGCAATTTGGAATTATGCAAATAAAAGACTAAAATGACCATACTCTTTGATTCAGAGATTTCATTACTAAGCTTTATACCATTATAAGGCCATTGGTATGAAGGAAGCACCTGTGTTTGCCAAAATTTTTATAGTAACACTTTTTCTGATAGCGAAGAATTAGAAACAAAGTAGGTGCCTGTGGATTAAGGAATGGCTAAACAAATTATGGTACATGAATGTAAAGGAATATCACTAGCTGTAATGAAATGATGGCTATATAATGAATATAGAGAATCATGAAAAGGCTTGAACTAATGAAAATTGAAATGAACAGATGCAAGAAAACAAAATACACAATGACTAAACAATGTAAATGTAAAGCTCAATTATCAATAACAATGAAAAGTTACTGGGGCAAAATTACAAATAATAAAAATGACTTGGAAGAAGATATATAAGAAAAGACTCCCACCCACTCTTCTTTGTACAGTTGGGAAGTCCATAGATGTATATCATAAACATTTTCAAACTGTTTCAAAGTACTGACTGGTTATACTGAATTTTTCCTTATTATATGATATGGCTGTCTGGCTTTGGCAAGAAGGGGAACACAGGGAGAAATTACACTGATATAAAAACGTCTGGAAAAAATAAAGACTGAAATATCTTCAGTTGAGGATGAAAAACTTCTATGATGACTCCTTACCTTTTTATGAAACAAAGAATCACACAGCTCAAAAGGAAAGGCCAACCTGAGAAATAAAATGGAATTTCTCTATAGCAGAGTTGAATAAAAGATGTGCTTTCCAAAATAAAGTTCTCAGAACATGTAACATAAGATTTCTGCTCATGAAGTTGAATTGTCCAGATGACACTGTTTTGAGAAACTTTGCTATAGAAGTAGAAATGATATGAGATGCAGAAATAAATTTATTGTGCCACAATAAGGCATTTCTCTACCATTCAGGCAAGGTAGACTGTTATCCCCCAGTCTGCTTGGAATCATGATGGGGAAGTCTTGCTTCTTTCCCAAACCCCAATTTATGGAGAACAACTTCATGATTTGATAACTTCACAATGCTTCATGAAGCATCAAGAATGCTGGATGATGGCTAAGGACAATGAAATTTAGAAAATTAAACTGTACTCATATGATATTTCTTTTGCTGGTAGAAACCCTTGAACTTAACTCCTGGCTAATGAGACTAACCAATAAAATAGAAAATTACCAGATGATGAGTTTCCCATATCTATCAATATCATATACACCAGGTGAGCTCCTTTCTGGCTTAGGGTTACCCTCCTTCCCTCCTCTGACTAGTGTAATAAGGGGGATATTAGTGTGCGATATTAACTCCAGGTCATGGTGGATCATGGACCATGCAGTGAGATTGGGGCTCAAGCGAGTCTCAGCCAAAAATTTCTCTTTTTCAGAGGATGAGTAAAACTCCCCCAAAAGAAACTCCACGTCATCAAAACTGGGGTTAAAAAGTGTGAAGACACGTTTCGTTTCTTTTATGATCTTGAAAGGCGAGAGGAAGAACTTGGGGAAACGCCTCCTGAACACTTCTAAATCATTAGGGGTAAAGGCCTTAAAAGATTTGACATGAACAATACCCTCCCCAGGTTGCAGGATGGTTCTGTCAACAATAGGGAGTATGGACACTGTGGTCTCAGTGCTTGGTTCTGTGGCCAGAGTTTGGGTGTCCTTAGCAGCTTGTGTTTTTTTGCTTGAGTTGGTAGCCCCTAAATATTTGGTTTCTACAATCTCCAATTGGAGGATTGTATGCTCGTCCAGTTCTTTCCCTTCCCTGATTTGTTTGAGGACTTGGAATAGTAGCTTCATGTTTTCTACCATTTCTAGAGGGACAAGTCAGGTTTTGTATTAAAAGCAGAGCTAAAAAGCAGCCAAAGATGTGAAAGGACTCTCTTCAGGACTATTAAGGATTGCAAAATAACAAAAACCAGAGCCATAGCCATAGGTATAAAACGTATAAATTCTGCCAGTGTTATGGCACACCATTTGTAATAGTCGTAGAGTTGTAGTACATGGTGAATGAACTGAGGCACTTTGTGAAACCAAAAATCAAGTGCTCCCTGCATAAAAGACCAGAGAAGCACGGAGAAACTAGAAACTATAAACAGCATCCTAGCAAAGCCCATTTTCAGTATCTTTTGTAGGTGATTAACCTAGCTGTGCTCGCCAAACTGTAATAAGGGGGGTAAACTGGCTGATAACGGGGGAGCTAGTGGTATGAGTCACCTGGGCCAGGGAGCCTACAACTACTGTAACTGATGATTTGTGACAGCCAGGGATGTGTATGCCTGAGCTGTGATGCCCAGTCAGTCTCCCTGCTGTTTGTAGGCTCCTTTAAGGTGGAGTGTGAGGAGCCCCTCCCTGCTGGAGTGAAAGCAGTAACCAACAGGAAGTGAAGCTGATATACTTCCTGAATAAAATGCATGCCTGGCCAATACTTCCTCTGGAGACAGGTGGTTGCTATCTTCCCTCTCAGCCCCTTAGCCCTGGATGATGTTATAAATAACTATTGAAACTCACAAGTATCAGGCTAAGGGTTTATTTAAACACAGGAGGGGAAACTGAGGAAAGAGGGTTTAGGGTCTGGAGAAGCTGTTGCTAAGGGTGACTGGCCAGTGTTGGCAATGGGTCTAGAAGGTAAGATCAGGCTGAGGGAACCAGCCCCTCAGCCAGAGATAATTTCCACTGCCCTGATGTTAAGTGATTCACCAGCTAGACAGATGAAGTTGATGAATTAGTTTAGGGGTGCCCCTGTTCCTAGGCTGACCTAACCTAATTTCCTACCCACGATCCTCCTCCCTCAACCCAGGGTCCCCAAGAGAGGTCCAGGGGTAGCTGGGTGTCTGGGTGAGATCAAGGAAATTAAAACCCCCAGGTTGGTTCTGCAGGGGTATTTATAGTCCTAGCTCAAACTGTCAGGTCTTGGGACTGGCCCTTGCTGGGCCAAAGTTCCATTCTCCTAACTGCCAGGATTGCCTAGGGTGATTTTGCAAATGCAAGAGATCTTGCATAAATCCTGCATTACACTAGAATCTCCATAGCCCACTCCTTATGAAGTCTCAGAATCATTGTCTCCTTGCTAAGGCACAATGTCCCCCAGCCTCTAGCCCTCTGAGGCCTTTTGTCTTCAAATCCCTTACTTGTGGAATATAAGACTTTCATTTCAGGCTCAGCAAGCATTAATCATACAATCTAAATGCAGTAAGGAATCTTAGAGGGCCCCTAGTCCAATTTCTCACCCTATATAGGAATCTTTTTTATAACATTCCTGACAGCCATCCAGCTTCCAGAACAGAGCCCAAATCCAGGCCTTAGCACAGTAACTGCAAATAGTAGGTATATAATAAATGTCTATTGACACCCTGACTGATTGTTTGAATACCTTGACTGATAAGGTAGCCTACTAAAAGTTGCAGTGATCAGAAGAACAATACAGCAATATCAAGCTAATTATGCTTTAAAATACACAGACTTTTGGGACACCAATACTTTAAGGGAGATTTTATACTATTATTCAAGTGTTTTAGCAGTCAGAAATTGATCCCCTGAACTGATGAGAAATGTTCCTCTTTGAAACTTCTCCCAGTGCTTCTAGTTCAATTTCCTAAAATTATATAAAATAAATCTCAACCTTTGTCCTCATGTCAGCCCTTCAAATATTTGAATATGGCTAAGACATTTGCCCTAAGAATTCTCTTCTCCAAATTCAATAGCCTTAATTCCTCCAACTACTCTTCAGACAAGTGTCCCAGACACTATAACTGCAGTGGACACACTTTTGTTTGTCTGTGTCCCTCTTAGGTCCCTGACCTCCATAGAAATGCAGAAGAAAACATATGATTTATCACTTGTTTATTTGGGTATATGATTTCAGGTTTTGGTTTTAAAAGATTACACTATTACAAAAAAAATAGACAATATGGAAATAGGTTTGGAGTGATAATACATGTATAACCCAGTGGAATTGCTTGTCAATTATGGGAGGGAGGAGGGAAGAGGAGAGAACACAAATCATGTAATCTTGGAAAACTTATGTGTAAATTTGTTACTGGAATAAAATAAAGAAAAAAATGTTTAAATGTGACCTTCAGAACTGAAGGCTATTCCAGTTGTGGGCTGCCTAATTTGGATTGCTAGGAAACCTCTACCTATCTAAACACTACTTTTACTAATGCCACAGACAGAAGAAACAAGGCACCAGGCTCTCTGATTGCCCCTAATTGTCATTCCAAAGTAGCTTAAGAGCCTACTATGTACAAAGCATCCTAGACCTGCTTGAGAAGCAAGGGAGCTTAAAGAGGCAGTAAGGTCAGAAAGGGATGACTTTTAGTCTCACTCTTAGATGTCTTTATGAACTCCACACAAGGCCAAGACAAGCAGGTCTGGCTTGAAATCCTGGAGACACGTTCCCAAGGAGCTGCTGGGGAAGATCATAGTTACAGATTCACAACTGAAAGGGACCTTAGAACTTATCAAGTGCATCGCCCTCACTTTTCAGAAGAGGAAACTGAGGCTCCCAGAGTTTGTCTTGTCCAGAGTCATGCAGCTAGTAAGAGTCTTGGGCAGGTTTCAAACCCAGGTCGTCTTGACAGCAATCCAGCATTCTATTCGCTGTGTCCTATTACTTCACCATAGTGCCTTGGCATCACTAACTTTTTATATCTGTAGCCAAGACTATTGTAGCCCACCTTGCCTGAGGTCTTTCCAGACAAGATTATTTTCTCCAGATTCTCTTCTGGTAAGTTTCCTTTATTACTTTCTGGTTCTAACTTTAACCTTCCCTTGTCACTGCCATAAGAGTCCAAGGCTTCCGGGATCCAGTGTCTTTTCTCCTCCTGCAAGCTTTCATCACCCTTCTCCCACCCCCTCATTGGTGCCCTCATTCCAATCAGTATTTCTCCTTCCCTGGTAACATCATGATCTTCCTTTTTTTGTCCCATGCCTGAGAACTGCAATCATAAGACCATAAATTTAGAGCTGGAAGGTCCTCATTCTACAAAGGAGAAAACTGAGCCCCAGGAAAATTGAGTGACTTGCCCAAGGTCATCAAGTAGTAGTAAGTAGGAGAGGTGGAATATTAAATCAAGTCCTCCAACTAGAAATCCAGTTGTCTTTTCCACTGCACCATATTTTCTGTTTGTGTAGTGTCAGAGGCAAGATTTCAATAGAAGTCCTCTGCCTCTATATTCCCTCTCTATGGAGAGAAGAGAGGACTATCTGATGGCACAGGTAATCTATGGTGAGATCATTCTGTTGAAAAGATAATACTGGGAATAGGGGAATAACTGGATGTCTGACAAACTGGGGACACTCTCACACCTCACAAGGGAAGGACGGACAGGTAAACACGGGGAAACCAAATGGGGATGTGAGTTCTGGGAAGGACATTTGGTCAAGTTACTGACAATCTACCAACCAGGAAAAAAACCAATGAAGTGGGTTCTTTATAGTTTAGAGGAGACAGGAAGTACTAACAAACTGGGTTTACTGGTATTAAATGAGGGAAGTGGGGAGATGGGTTTTCTATACGAAGGAATAGCCCTAATGGTTTAACTAAACTAAGTTCTAAACTAAGCTAAACCCTAACTAGAGTAGGAGGGGCTGGAGAGAAGAGCTTCTCACTGCACTGCTTCAGTGATGCTCCAAGATGATCATAGATATCACAGGAACCAGGACTAAGTCCAATATACAGACAGTCAATCCAAAACCTGCTCTAGGGAGTAAGGTAGATAAATCTGCTGTCCACCAACAGATAATCCAGACCTTTCCTCAACCTAGGCCACGACAGTTGCCTGAAGTATCTTCTTCTCAGTGATATCCCACACTGTCAGCTCCTTGGATATTTGGCAAAGCTGGACCACACAGCCAAAAAACCTCCTTTCCTTCAGCTCGGTCAAACTAACTACCCTTTTTGAAACCCGGCTTCATTCCGTTATGGAACTCTCAGGTCTTTAGAGACAGCCTGACAGTCTGGGTGCTAATGTCTTAATTTCCCCATTACATAATGTGTCCAGTTACTAGAGGGTAGCACAGTGAGAATACATTGATCTTACCATAGCCATTCAGTTTTCATTTACTGATTTTAACAGCATCTTCTGGGAATGTAGGCAGAGGAGCCCAAGAAAGGCTACTCGGTAATGGAGAAATGGTTAACCCTTTCTCTGAAGATGAGAAAAGATGTTCAATCTCTATTGACTACTGGGTAGTCTATCAGTTTTAATACACCAATAATGGGGAGATGAAGTGAGTCCACTTGGGAACATACATTTACAACTAAAGATCTTTTTTGTTTGGTTGTGAAAGTCATGTGGTAAGGATATAGAGAACCACACTTGGGGAAATGGGAAAGCTAATGGGGCAGAGATAGTCCTTAACACAACATAGGTAGAGATTTTACCATTAGGGGCTGAACCACTTGAAAAGATCCTGTATGGGGAAGTAGTCAGAAAAGAGAAAAAGAATGAGAGACATATTTCTAAATGAAGAATGAGAGAGAAATTTCTAAATGGTAATATCTAGTATAGAGACTCCCAGAGGAAGAGTGAAGCAGCCAATGGTGAAAGTCTATGGTGAATACAAATCAGCTTTGGAAACAGGAAAATCTTTCCTCATGGATAGTCTTGGAGGAAGTCTTTGGCATTTTCTTACAAATGATTCATGACTCCCAGAAGAGTGAGAAATCTCGGGTTCAACAAATTGGGAGGTGAGGGGCTAATAGGAGGAGAAAACATGTCCAAATCCCAATCCCTATACCCAATAGCTGAGAAATAGAGAAGAATATCTTTAAAGGTTAAGACAGAAAAGCCTTAGCAGGATAAATTTGTAGTAGGGAAGTAAGAGCCAAGTTCATATCAAGACCAAGTCAAGGCACAAGGATATTAGCAGGATGAGGCCCAAACAGAGCAAGTCAAGTGTTCTCTGGTTGGTGCTAAGCATCTGGATTAAACCATAGGAATTTTTACAACCTGTGTTAACCTTTTCATCTGTCACTATATGCCAACTCCATTGTATGTTCACTTATACTGTATTGCAAATAACAATTTTTACAATAACAAAAATGCTGATAGGTTTTCATTAGAGAAAAGGTGAAAGGTTGGGTAACTGGGAGAGAAAACTCCTCTGGTCTGAAGGAGTCCTGGGGCTCGGGGAAATCCAGAAAGATCTGGGGAGAGGTGATGGTGATAACTCGGTTCATGGCACTGAATGGTACTGTCAAACTGAGTAGAAAGATGTGGTGGGGTCATTAACATGGAGTACTGGCAATGATTTCTTGCTCTCAGGCTAAGTGGCCCAACAGAACCCCAGGTGATGAATGCCTGAATGTAGAATCTTTGTCTTTTAATACATATACACGTGTGTGTATTGTCAAAAGGCAGCAAAGGATAGGGGACAGAACATTGAATTCAGAGTCAGAGGACCTGGGTTTAAACCCCATCTGTGACAGTGAGCAAGTCAGTTCCCTTCTCTGGGGCTCAGTGTTAGTATCTGCAAAGTAAGAGGAATTCAAAAATCTACCAGGGCCCAATCAGTTCCAAAGTCTAGGATCCCAAAGTTAAATTACACCTGATAACAATCTGTTGTACCATTGCCTGCAGGATTAACAAAAAGAGGCAAATATATATAGTGGGAGTGATCGGGAGATCCCTAATCAACTGATTTATAAAATATTTGGAGCAGATAACAAGCAGATGTTAACATAGGAAATGGAGTTTAAAGATCTGATTATTTGTTACTCTCACAAGTTGTGAAACTCTTCAATCAAATTTGATGGAATTAGAGGATGCCTAGTCATTGACTGGCTTAAAAACCAGCCAAGGCCTTGGGGACCCTAAAAAGAAAAACATAATCTCTCTAAAATAATTGATAAATTTTATAGTACATACTCTGTGCCCTGGCACTGTGCTTTATAATTATCTCATTAAATCCTCACAGCAATCCTGGGAGGTGAGGAAATGGAGGCAGACAGAGGTTAAGTGACTTACTTGCCCAGCGAGTAGATGTCTAAGCAAAGGCATTTACTGAGTTGGCAAAGTAAAAACTAATAGCAAAACATTTCTCCCCATAAACCTTGGGTATTTTAACTCGGGTCTTCCTGACTCCAGGCCTAGGGCTCTATCCACTGTCTACCTAGCTGCCTCATTCTAGGTAGTGAGTCAAGAATCAAGAGCCATTCTTATGAAGGTGAACTATCTGGCAGTGGAGAAAGGAGATCGCCATGGAAGCTTTCAGCTCTTAAGAATTGTTACTCTTTGTCTCTTGACGAATCAGGGGGGAAAGGAATTTCTTTCTTCCTCACTACTCCCCCACCCCCATTATTATGGCATCTTGAAGTGAAATTACTTGCTCAGTGGGAGCCACAGTGGTCAGCAGGAAATAGACCCAGGAAGTCCAATTGAGGTGCTGTTCTTTGAGATGGCAAAAGACACAGGTGTTCTTCAGTGTTGGATGTGTAAATTGCCTGGGTCATATGTGTTCACCATGTTTGATTTAAATATGCTGTATGTATGTGCCCATTCTTCCCACTGATGTTGTTTGTACTTGTGGGAAAGTGGGCCCCAGGTTTATGGGGCACATTTGTTAAAGATAAGTCTTTACTTTGTCATCTTAATAAATGACTTTGCTTTGAACTAATGGTGGCCTCTGGCTGTTTATTAAAGGTAAATGCATTGGTGGGGGCCCAAGAACTACAGTTATGGGAGTATAATCCCACAAAGAACTGTGAGTCTGGGGCAGAGACCTCCAGGGGACCCAAAGTGAGATTGTGAACTGGAGTAGTCCTAGACTAAACACTACAAAGAAAATCTAAAACATGTTTAACTGTATAACAGTAAAACTATATTAATTACAGTTATTTATGTGCCTATACAATGTAACAAAAGTATATGCATATCTATATACTTTCATTTCAAATACTTTGTTATGTGTTTTATTTGGTTTATAACAGTAGATTGTTCATAATCTCAACCCTCAGAATTTGTAGTTTTTGTAGTTTAGCATAGAAGAAACATTGTTAATGAAACAAAATTAGAACAGAGAGGCCTACTGGCACTCCTTGTTTTTTGTTTTTTTTTTAAGTTCTTCTTTTGAAAATTAACCTTCCTTGTATCTTTAGCAGAACATTGGTTGGTTAAACATACTCTTCTCTAAAATACTTCCCAACCCCTTGAGGATGGCTAAGAAGAATGGAAAGTTGCAGGGCTATAGAAATGAGAATTACTGTAATCACAAAGCATCTCTATTATCAAAAAAGAAATTGGATCTTAAAATTTACTTTAGTTAATATTCTTAGACCCTTGGAGCCAGTACAGTGGTTTAAAATTTTATTTGCTCTTTTAACTGTCCCTATAAGAGCTGTGGAAGTACACTCCTTCCTCCCTCCCTTTTCCTCAAGAAATATTAAGAAAGCCTTTGGACTAATCTAAATGAGAACCCTTATCAGTTTTTCTTTAAATTCCAAAACAAGGTCCTACATTAAAATCGTTTTACACCAGTTAGTCAACAAGCATTAAGCTCATACTATGTTTCAGACACTTGCTAAACACTAGGGATAAAACATAGTCCCTGTCTTCAAGGAGCCGATATTGTAGTGAGAGAGACAGAAGCTAAATGGGAGGCAATATAGGAGGAAAAAGGCCCTTGCTTTTAAGGGAAATGAGAAAAGCAGCTTATTGAAAATGGGATTTGATTTGGAAGAAGCCAGGCAAACCAGAAGGTGAAAATGAGGGAGAACATTTCAGGCAGAAGGAATGACCAATGCGAATGCTCAAAGTAAGGAAATGGAGTGTGTCATAGGATCACAGGGTACATAGAGAAAAGTCAAATGTATTAAGACTAGAAAAGTAGAAATGAGGCAGGTTATGAAGGACTTTAAATGTTAAACAAAGGATTTTATATTTGATCCTGGAGATAGTAGGGAACCATTGGAGTTTATTGAATAGGGGAAAATGACATCTTCAGACCACCAGTTTTGGAAGATCTCCCTCTGAGATTGTCTCCCACTTGCTCTCTCTATTTTTTTTAAAAATTATTTCCAATTGTTTTGTGACATTTTGAGGTCCATGTTCTCTTTACCCCATTGCTCCCCAAGATGGCAGATAATATGATATAGGTCATATTATGCATATATTATTATGTAATACATATTTCCATGATAATCATATTGTGAAAGACATATCATTCATTACTCTAGAGAAAAATTCATGGAGGAAATAAAGTGAAGAATGACATGCTTCAATCTGCATTGAGGTTCAGTCGGTTCCTTCCATGGAGGTGGATAGTCTTTTCTGTCACGAGCCCCTTGGAGTTTCTCCTGTCTCCTTGCATTGCTGATAATAGTCAAGTTATTCACGGGTGATCATCATACATTATTGTTGTTACTGCTTACACTGTTCTCCTGGTTCTGCTTACTTCACATTGCATCACTTTATATAAGGCTTTTCAGGTTGACTCTAAATCAGTGATTCTCAAAGTGGGCACCACCGCCCCCTGGTGGGTGTTGAAGCAATCCAAGGGAGCAGTGATGGCCACAGGCGCATTTGGGGGTGGTGAATAGTTTAGGTCAATAAATAGTTTCATAATTTCAAAGTTCAATGTTTCTAATTTACATCTTTCTTTACTATATTTTACAAAAAAAGTAGAAACATTAATACATATATCTTTCCTATTAATTGCTATTACAATTAAAAAAAATTAATTTCCAGGGGGTGCCAAGTGATATTTTTTTCTGGAATGGGTGCGGTAGGCCAAAAAAGTTTGGGAACCACTGCCCTATATATTTCTTGTCTGTACATAGTTTGCACCTTGTCTTCCCCATTAGAATATGTACTACATGAGAGCCTTTCTTTGTATGCATATTGCTTAGCACAATGCCTGGCATGTAGTAAAGTACCTGAAGTGGAGAAAGACTTGAGGCAGGAATACCAACCAGAAGACTGCTTTAGTAATCTAGGAATGAGTGATGAAGGCTTATACTGTAGCAAAAGGAGAGAATGGAATATATACAAAAGATATTGGGGCAGTTAGGTGGCTCAGTGGATAGAGAGCCAGGCCTAGAAACAGGAGTTCCTGGGTTCAAATCTGGCCTCAGACACTTCTGAGCTGTGTGATCTTGGGCAAGTCAGCCCAACCTTTGCCACTCTTCTGCCTTGTAACTTAAGAAGGTAAGGTTTAAGAAAAATGTTGAGAAGATAGAAACAATAGATTATCCTTATATTTTCCCTATAAATCTTCTCTTCATAAGGTTCTAACTGGTTTCTAACTACTGGAGTCTACAACTGGTGCCTCCACTTTCCTCCTATTCTCTTCTTTACCTCTTATAATCAGGCTTCTGACCTTATAATTTCACTAAAATTACTCTCGAAAGCTCCTAATGATTTCTCAACTGCCAAATCCAGTGCCGCCTTCTCAATCCTCATTCTCTTTGACCTCTCAGCAGCCTTTGGTGCTATTGATCACTCCTTAATACTTTCTTCTCTCTAAGTATTTGGGAAACTTCCTTTCTTCTGGTTCTTGTACTATCTGACTGTTCTTTCTCAGTCTGTTTTTGGTAGATTCTCTTTCAGATACACCCACTCACTGTAGGTATCCCTCTGGGTTTGGTCTGGAACCCTCTTCTCTCTTTATGCTACTTCACTTGACTTGGTGATCTCAGTTCCCATTGGATTTAATTACGCTATCTATTCTGATGATTCTCAGATTTACCTACTCTGCCCCAAATTCTCTGCTGACTTCTAATCTCTTTTCAGACATCTCAAGCTGGAAGCCCAGTGCACATCTTAAACTCAACATGTTCAAAATGAAAGCCATTGGCTTTCCTTGTAAGCTCTCAGCCCTCACCTTCCCTATTTTTATAGAGGGTAACACCATACTCCCAGTTCCTTAGGCTCAAAACCCAGCAGTCATTCTGGATTCCTCATTTTCTTACTCCCTTATCTAAGCTGTTCCCAAGCCTCATAGATTTCATCTTTATAACCTCTCTCCAATATATCTCCTCCTTGGCAACCACTCTAGAATAAGCCTGCCTCTCCTCACATCTGGATTATTGCTATATTAATAATGGAGTCTGGCTACATCAAGTCTTCACCTACTCTTATCTATCCTCCATTTAACTGCTAAAGTAATTTTCCTAAAATATAGTTAATGATCATATGTCTCCTCCCTACTCAGTAAACTCAGATGCTGTCATATTGCCTCCAGGATCAAATACAAATTGCTCTGTTTGGAATTAATAACCCTTCGTGATCTAGCCCCCCTCCTGCCTTTCCATACTCTTTAATCCAGGGACACTGACCTTCCGACTACTCCCATGAATAAGTCACTCTATCTCTTAGATCCTGGCATTTTCTCTGGCTATCTCCTGTAACTGGAATTCTGTCCTTCCTCTGCTCTACCTACTGACCTACCTGGCTTTAAGTCCCAACTAAAATCTGATCTTTTACTAGAAGCCTTTCCTACCCCACCCCCCTTTTAAACCCTTACTTTCCACTTTAGAATCAATGTTGTCTATTGGTTCTAAGGCAGAATAGTGGTAAGGGCTAAGTAATGGAGATCAAGTGCCTTGCCCAGGGTCACACAGATAGGAAGTGTCTGAGGTAAGATTTGAACCCAGGACCTCTCATCTTTAAGCCTGGCTCTGAATCCACTGAGTCACCTCATTTAAGCCCTCAAGTCCTCCTTATTCTATTGCCTTTTCCCCATTAATTACTTCCTATTTTTCCTGTATATAGCTTGCTTTATATTTGTTTGCATGTTACCACCTCCATTCGATTGTAAACTTAAAGGCAGGGACTGTGTTTTATCTCCTTTTGATCCCTAGTGCTTAGCAGAGTACCTGGCATATTGTTGTTGTTGTTGTTGAGTCAATCAGTTAAGTGTCCGACTTACTGACCATACTGCCATTGGGTTTTCTTCGTAAAGATATTAGAGTGGTTTGCCCTTTCTTTCTCTGGCATATTAAGTGAAAAAGAGATTAAGTGACTTGCCCAGAGTTACATAGCTAGTAAGTATCTGAGGTCAGATTTGAACTTGTCTTCCTAATTCCAGACCAAACACCCCGAGTCTCTTAGTTGTTTCCTAGACAAATAGAAGTTAAGGAATTTGCTTAGGTCACATGGTTAGTTAGTGTCTGAGGCTAGATTTGAAGTTATGTTTTTTTGACTCCAGGCCCAGTGCTCTACAGAGCTATCTAGCTGTCTCTGTGCCAGCTTCCTGGCACATAATAGGTGCTTAATATTAATTGATTGATTGACTCACCTTCAAGCCCTTTTCTTTTGGTCACCTGAGGAAGGATTCCTCCCTGAAGTCAAGTAAAGATAATGATTAGACCAAGAGAAGGAAAAACTCTTCAGTTAATTAAAAGAATAGAAGTATCTCTTGAGTCTACTTTTGACCAGTTAGAAAAGAGAACCCCTAGAAAGAATGGTTGGAGATTGCATAGTTTTAGAAAAAATTAATTTCTAATTAACTTAAGTGACTATTATATTTGATCAAGCAAAATTTTAACTGAACTTTCACCTGGGCTCTTCAGATACAGTCCCTTTTATTGTAGATTTTGTCTATTGTCTGAGAATGTAATAAATTAAATTGTCATTCTAAGATGGTGCTAGAGAGGTTACCATGAACACGAGGATACTCTTCCAGTTTGGATGTTTCTTACTAAGACAGAAAAATGTTCAGATTTTGAGTAATCTAAATGAATAAAAACGGTTTCTGTCAGGCTTGTTACTAAAACAGAGTACAGAATTTTTTCCCACCAAGCCACTGGGACCTATTGAGGCAAACCTTAAACTAGTTCCTGGAGACACAACTAATATGATGATATATCTGTGTTGTGCATGGAATGGAGACTGTCAGAAAAGTCAGTCCTGACAAGGAGAAATTCTAATGAGCATATCATTATTTCAACCATTAAGGCACTTCAGCGAGAAAAGTATGAAGTGAAGAATGTTTTTAAAAATAATTACAAAGTAGAGATGGTTGAGAGAGGAAAAAATATATCTTTTACTTTAAGTTTTGGCATAATTTGAAAACCGAAACCATCCTCATAATCGGCTTCTATTTATTTTATGAGAGAGAGAGAGAAATAGTTACCTACAAGCCTTTGCCCAGCCTATTGCCCATACCTGGAGTGCTTTCCCTCTTCAACGACCTTGTATAACATCAACCTTCCTTCAAAGCTCAGCTCAAATCCCATCTCCCACAGCTTCTTCCTGATGTATGTTCCCATGACACATGTACATGTCCTCCCACTTTCAGAGAAAGTGACAGCAGGGATCCTTTTTTGTCTTTGGGCAGTTAGCACATGCAGTAGATGTTTAATGAATACTTGTTCCCATACGTTGTTTTTTGTTTTGAAATCTTTTAGTATCAGTTTTAAGACAAAAGAGTGGTAAAGGTCAGGTAATCGGGATTAAGTGACTTGCCCAGAGTCGGAGCTATGAAGTATCTGAGGCCAGATTTAAATCTATCTACTGTGCTGCCTAGTTGCCCCAATTCTCATACATCGTTGAGAAGAAGAGATTTAGTAGAGGACGAGACATGATGGTCACTTTCAAATATTAGAAATGCTGCCACATGGGAAACAGTTGTATATTTTGGGGGATATTTTAACCAGTAAGCATTTATTAAATTTCTACTACATGCTAGATACTTTCATTGGCACTGGGGTTACAAAAACAAAATAGCACCTATTTTCAAGGATCTTACATTTTATTGGACAATCTGACATGAATTTTTAAAACGTGAAGTTCTACTTGTTCAGTGACTGGTTACATTTGCATTCTTGAATAGACATTCCTGAAATACATTATGAACATTACTAGAATGGGCAATCTGTATTGGGTAATGCCGAGTTCTAAATCTAAGGTGAGGATACAGTGCTTTTTGTCAACATTGTAATTTCCTCCCCTGTTTTATTTTTCTTTCCTTAAAAACATAAACATGAATCTGGCTTCTAAATTTCATGACTCTGCACTGAGGGAGGTGCATTTTCTCAAATATTTATTGAAAGAATTTTGGATGGAGAATGAGTGGCAGCAGAACATTTGAGCCCTCACACAACTACCCCAGCAAGGATAAAAAAGGACCATCAGACCAAAGAATGATGAAGAAATCCAAGGAGAAAAGACAAAGTGCATTTTCCCAAACTAGATCCAACAAAAAGATAGCCAGAAGCCAAAGGACTCTAAGGAAGGGAAGGGGTCCAGGCCTGGGAGTGCAGCCCATGGAAATCTCTTGGCATGTAGGCCAGGGACAAGCCAGGGAAATCTGGCACCTCCATTTGTGGACTGAGTCCTAGGGAGGAGACAGGATACTTGGAGTCTGCAGCTGTTACTTTGATTCCAGACCAAGGTAGAGCCTAGAAAGCTAATACAAGAAGGGCAGCAATCAGATTATGCCCTTTGTCAGATGGTGCCCTAGATCATAACGTGCAATAGAGATATGAGTGTTGGTGGCTGGCCTGAGTTACCCCAACATCCTTTTAAGGACACAGTTTTTGGTACCCAGAGGAAACAGTGAAAGGACCCCGGGCTCACTATTCCTTCTAGAAGTATGTAAAGCCCAGCCCTCACAAATCCCAATCGACAGAGTAGGGTTGGGAAAATAGATAAATAAAAGAAGGCACTAATGATAAAGAATTATTGTAAATGCAGGGAAATCTAAGACACAAATTCATAAGAAGATATTGCCATCACATCTAAAAGCAATCCTCTAACAAAAATAGAGGCCGGTCACAAGACTATTACAATTTCTGGGAGAAATAAAACACAAATTTAAAAAATTATAAATGAAACCAAAGCATTCAAAGAAAGAATCGAAGGGAGAATGTATAGAAAGTACAAAACTTTACCCAAGTGACAATCTCCTTGAAAATGATGAGGGGCGAGTGTGTGTGTGTGTGTGTGTGAAGAACATGAATTGGGGGCAGCTGGGTAGCTCAGTGGATTGAGAGTCAGGCCTAGAGACAGGAGGTCCTAGGTTCAAATCCGGCCTCAGACACTTCCAAGCTGTGTGACCCTGGGCAAGTCACTTGACCCTCATTGCCCACCCTTACCACTCTTCTGCCTTGGAGCCAATACACAGAAGTTAAGGGTTTAAAAAAAATATGAATCATGTAACCATAGAAAAATATTCTTAATTTAAAAAAGATGATAATGGATGAAATAGAAATCAATGATTCCATAAGATAATGAAAAAGAATAAAGAAAATTTTAATCTAAAAAAAAAATATATATATATATATAGACCATCTCCTATAAAAAGCAAGGGATCTAGGAAGTATTTCAAGGAGAAATAATATAAAATCATTGCACTACCTGAAAACCAGGGTTAAAAAAAGCACCTAAATGTCATATTTCAAGAAGGGTGGCTAAATGATTCCAGTGGATAGAATGCCAGGCCTATAGTAAGGAAGATTCATCTTACTGAGTTCAAACCTGGCCTAAGGCACTTACTAGCTGTGTGACCCTAGGCAAATCATTTAATTCAGTTTCCTCATCTGTAATGAACTAGAGAAGGAAATGGCAAAACACTCCAATATCTTTGCCAAGAGAACCCCTAACGGGGCCACGAAGCATCAGATGCAAGAGAAAAATGACTGAAACATTTCAAGAAAGCATGACTAAAAACTAACAAGAACCATTAGAATCATAGAACAAAATAAAAAAACAAAACAAAAGCAATCACCAGTTATCTCCTAAAAGAAATTCCTGATTGAAAACTCCCCGGAATACTATAACCAAAATCTAGAGCTTCCAGATTAAAAAAAAAATGCTGCAAGTAGCCAGAAAGCATTCAAGTACTAAGGAACTAGTATCACACAAGATTAGGCTACTACCATTGAGAAAAGAACTTGGAAAGTGATACTACAAAAGGCAAGAAATTAAGGCTTACAACCAAGAATAACATTTGTTATTAATGAATTTTAAGTAAATAAAATAGGGGACTTCTAAACATTCCTCATGAAATTATTAAAGCTGAATAGAATCTTTGAAATGTATACATGAATCAGAAGAAACATGGAAAATACATTAATATACTTGGAAAGAATTATGCAATTAGTTACTTATATTCTCATGGAGAGAGAAGAAACATGGGTCCCCTCAAAACTCTAATGTCTTCAAGGTTTAGGGAAAAATTTAAATAGGACAGAAGGCCTGGAATTGACTTTGTTGTAGTTTAATGACCTTGAGAGAAGAAAAAAAGGGAGGAGAAAAAGAATATACTAAAGAATAAAGAGGAAGGAATAGAAAAATGTAAACCTGGAGGAAGAGGTAGGACGTGTGAGTGTCACCCAAACCCCACTTTAATCTGAACTGACCAAGAGAAGACTGAATATACACAGAATCTGGTTAGAAATGCATGAAATTTAACTAGGAAATCAGTGATAAGAGAGAGAAGGATAAGAGGAGGATAGGAGGGTACAGTAATAAAAATGTTAGTTGTGAGCAAAATTAATTTCAATTTCAGAGGGTATATTATAAAGTGGGAATGGCAAAGAAAGGCAAAGGAAGAAAGAAGTTCTGATTGGGTACTGGATGGGGACAAGAGAAGAGGAGTAATGGATGGAAGGAAGAGTAATTTTAAGTCATAAATGTTGAGCACACTCCTTTCTGATCTGTTTCTTCTTTATACATATGGGGAAAGACAAAAAACCAAAAAGGAATGAAGATAAGATCGGATGGAGGGCAGTACAGAATTAACCATAATAATGACTAAAAATTAGATGAATACATTAAAATGTGGAAGAAGGGAGAATAGATTAGAAAGTGGAATCAAAATGTCATTAATAGGGACATCTGGGTAGTTCAGTGGATTGAGAATCAGGTCTAGAGACAGGAGGTCCTAGGTTAAATCCGGCCTCAGATACTTCCCAGCTATTTGACCCTGGACAAGTCACTTGACCCCCATTGCCCACCCTTACCACTCTTCCACCTAAGAGCCAATACATAGAAGTTAAGGGTTTAAAAAAATGTCATTAATAAGAAATGCAGAGGCTAGGGCTAGGTGGCTTGTTGTATAGAGTGCCAGACCTGGAAATGGGAGGTCCTGAGTTAAAATCTGACCTAAAACACTTCTTAGCTATGTAACCTTAGGCAAATCATTTAACCCCAGTTATCTAGCCCTTCTCTTCTGCCTTAGAACTGATATTTTAGTATTAATTCTAAGATAGAAGATAATTGTTTTTTTAAAAATGAGAAATACGTCTGAAACACAAGTATTCATATAAAATTAAAATAAAGAGCTAGAAAAAAGTTAGTATGCTATAAGCCAGGGCTTTTAAAACCTTTTTATATGTCATGGGATCTCTTTGACAGTTTGGAGAAGTCTATAGAGCCTTTATCAAAATAATGTTTTCAAAGCATAGAAGGAAATGATAAGTTTGTTATATGTAAATGAAAATAAAGATGTAGTTTTTCCTCAACCAAATTCACCAACCTATTGAAATCTATCCATAAACCACTCACTGAAGGTCTGTGAATACCATAGTAAAAACTTCTGTTTTAAGCAAACTCAAAAAAACAAGAGCAGAAATCATGATCTCAGACAAAGCAGCAACAAAAATAAATGTTATTTAAAATAAATAGATTGGGAAACTACATTTTGCTTAAAGGCTTCATAGACTATATTATTTCTTAATATATATGCATCAAGTGATATAGCATCTAAATACTTAAAAAGCTAACCAATATATAAGGAGTGACAGATCTCGCTATGTCCATTTCAGACAGGCAGATCGAACAAAAGAAGATAAATGAGAAATTGAGGATTTTAAAAGATTTTTAGAAATGTTAGAAATTATTGGTCTTTGATTAATGAATGGTGTTAAAATCATTATCTGGGATAAGATGGATGCCACTTTGAATGACAGGACCTATCGGCAGTTGAGATCTTTGGAATGTCCCCAGGTACCATGAGCCAAGGGCAAAAAGCAGTTGGCCCCAGCCCTATAAATACCCCCAAGTGACAAGTCAAGTTGGCTCAGATTGAAGCAGGGAATTAGGAAGGTGGGAAGTGAAGGGTAAAAGGGGTAGGCCTGAAACCTGTGACCTGTTATCCTACTGAGAAAGCTAGAGATCAATCAACACCATTGTTATTAGAGCTGAGAGAGTTTTCTGATTGATCTATCAACATCATCAAATAGCCTTCCCTAATATCTGGCTTGGCTGTGGCCAAGTCAGGTCAGAGTTAGTGAGAGGGTGAAGAACCTCCAGTTTCTACAAGCCTAGCAATCTCCAGGCCTTGATCAACAATTAGATTAATAGCCAATCAATTAGCAATAGGGTTCCTAAATTCTCAGTCCTGTTACCTTGCTTTCCTTACCCCATCAATAGATTCAATATAGTGTTTTACCAACAAGTACCTTTCCTGAGTGGTTATTATACCAAAGCCCTTGGGAAGGGGAGATCAATATGCATTATACCATTTCCAATAGCCAATCAATAGCCCTTATCAACAACTAATCTAACCTCAGGTTGGGACCTAGAAAGGCTAACCATCCATACAGCCTCTCAAGGGGTCTCTGCTTGGGCAAACTGTTAGAAAGAAACAACTGACAGGCTTACTCAATCAAGTCTGTCAGGGAGGAGAGGAATAGATTATATCAACAACAATTGTGAGAGGAGAGTGTGCTTTCTCCCTCACCAATACAACTAGCTTAGGCCTGGGCATACTATCCTTCCTCCATTCATACTATTTCTAATATCTATATACAATCGATTCTCAGAAGATCCAAGAGAGATAGAGATATATATCCACCATTTCTTTTTAACAAAGGAAATAGAAAGGAGCATATATACCAACTATTTATGGCACTTTTATAAAAGTTTACTAAGCATAAAACTTATAAACAAGTGAAGAAAAACATTATTGTTGAACTTTAATTAACCACAATACAATATGAATTATAGTTAATAAATTAATTGGATCCTGAATAACGATCCAAATGAATTGATGGGTCAAAAAAGAATGAAGAATAGTTTCATCAAAGAAAATAACAATCCCTAAATCTTGGAGATATATTCAAAGCAGTCCTGAGGAAAATTTCTCTAAACACTTTTAACAATAAAAGATCAACAAATTAGGCATGAGGCTAAAAAAATTAGGAGAGCAACAAATCAAACCCCTACCCTGTTAAATGCCAAAATATAACATCATAAATATGAAAGGGAGACAATAAACTTGAAAACAAAAAAATAAAACAAAGCATTGAATCAATAAATAAAACTAGGAGGAGGCATTTTGGAAGAATAAAACTAGTAAAATAAATAAACCACTAACTAGTCATTTTTTAAAAGAGAAGAAAATTAAATATCTAACATAAAAAATGAAAAAATTCACAAATCAAAATATTATTAGAAACTCTTTTGCTTAATTTTATGTCATTTAAATATATAACTCAAATGACACAAATATTTACAAAAATATTATGAATAACAGAACAAAAAATAGAAATTTTAGATAAACAATCCTTAGAGAAATGTTAAACCAGTAATAAATGAACTGATAATAAAAAACAACCCAAGACTAAATAAATTTACAAGTAAATTATAGAAAACATTTAAAGAAAAATTAATTTTAATATTACATAAACTGCATGAAAAATCAAGAAGAGATTTTGTTGAAGTCCTTCTAAAATACAAATATAGTCTTGATGGAATGGCAAAAGAGAAAGAAAACTGGAGACCAGTAACTTTAATGAATATCATTCACAAAAACTTTAAGTAAAATACTAGCAAAGAGGCTATAATAGAATTATTTTACACTGACTATACTGAATTTATGTCAGAAATATGGAATTGGCATAATATTTAGATAACTATAAATATAATAGACAATAACAATCATATAGTAAGTACATCAATAAATTTGGAAATAACTTTTAACAAAATATATCTGCTCCTGGTAAAAACATTAAAAAGCATAGGAATAAGTGGATATTTTATTAACATGTTTAATAGTATTTGCCTAATGATAATACTTGTATAACCCAGATCAAATTACTTACCATCTAAGGGAGGGGGGAGGGAAGGGAGAGAGGGAGAAAATTTAGATCTTATTGCTTTAGAAAATAAATGTGGGAAATTGTTGTTACATGTAATTGGGAAAACAATATATTTTTTCATTTTCTTTTTTTTCTTTTGAATATTTTTCCATAGTTACATGTTTCATGTTCTTTCCCTCTCACCCACCCCCCACCCCCATAGCCAATGCACAATTCCACTGGGTTTTACATGTGGATTAAGACCCAATTCCATATTATTGATAGTTGGACTAGAGTTATCATTTAGCATCTACATCCCCAATAATATCCCCATCAGCCCATGTGTTTAAGCTGTTGGTTTTTCTTCTGTGTTTCTCCTCCCACAGTTCTTCCTCTGAATGTGGCTAATTTTCTTTCTCATAAGTCCCTCAGCATTGCTCTGGATCCTTGCATTGCTGCTAGTAGAGAAATCCCTTATGTTCGATTGTACCACATTGTATCAGTCCCTGTGTACAATGTTCTCCTGGCTCTGCTCCTTTCACTCTGCATCAATTCCTGGAGGTCATTCCAGTTCACATGGAATTCCTCCAGGTCATTATTCCTTTCAGCACAATAGTATTCCATCACCAACAGATAACCATAATTTGTTCAGCCATTCCCCAATCAAAGGACATCCCCTAATTTTCCAATTTTTTGCCACCACAAAGAGTGCGGCTATAAATATTTTTGTACAAGTCTTTTTCCTTATTATCTCTTTGGGGTATAAACCAAGCATTGGTATGGCTGGATCAAAAGGCAAATAGTCTTTTAAAGTCCTTTGGGCATAGTTCCAAATTGCCTTCCAGAATGGCTGGATCAATTCTCCACCAGCAATGCATTAATGTTCCAATTTTGCCACATCCCCTCCAACATTCACCACTTTCCTTTGGAAAATAATATTTTTTAAAAAAATTTTATTTAAACCCTTGTACTTAGGTGTATTGTCTCATAGGTGGAAGATTGGTAAGGGTGGGCAATGGGGGTCAAGTGACTTGCCCAGGGTCACACAGCTGGGAAGTGGCTGAGGCTGGGTTTGAACCTAGGACCTCCTGTCTCTAGGTCAGACTCTCACTCTACTGAGCTACCCAGCTGCCCTGGAAAATAATATTTTTATTTTTAATTTTTTAATTTTTATTTTTTAGAAAAGTTATCATGGTTACATGATTCATGTTCTTACTTTCCCCTTCACTCCCCCTCCCCCCCCCCCATAGCCAATGCACATTTCCACAGGTTTTAACGTGTCATCCATCAAGACCTATTTCCAAATTGTTGATAGTTGCATTGGTGTGGTAGTTTCGAGTCTACATCCCCAATCATGTGTGCCTCAACCCATGTGTTCAAGCAGTTGCTTTTCTTCTGTGTTTCCACTCCTGTAGTTTTTCCTCTGAATGTGGGTAGTTCTTTTCCATAAATCCCTCAGAACTGTACTGGGTCATTGCATTGCTGCTAGTACTGAAGTCCATTACATTAAAGAAAAATAGTAGCTACCTAAACCCAAGGTCTAGCTTTGTATGTAATGGAGAAATTCTAGAGACCTTTCTCATAAGATCAGGGCTAGTGCAAGAATATATATTCTTGCCATCCATAGCTGACAGTGATATAAATGCTAGCTATAGTACTAACATGAAAAAAATACATTGATACAATAAGAATAGGCAAAATAAACCAAATTATTACTTTCTGCAGATGATATGATGGTCTGAAGAGTTGACCAAAAAAACCAAACACCTCAATAACTTCAGCAAAAAAAGAAATCCACACAAATAATAAACCTTTCTGAGCCTTGTCAACAAAATTCAGTATCAAGAGATGGATAAATTTCATTCAAAATAGCTATAGAATATATATAATATTTGGGAGTCTACCAACCAAAGCCTACACAGAAACAATAGGATGCCAACTACAAAATATTCTTTACAGAAGTTATGACCAAAATAATTTGAACAATATCATTTGTTCATGATTGAGCTATGTCAATATAATAAAAATAACAGTAGTGCCTGGCAATACTAACCCTAAATGCATATCATACCAATCAAAATGACCAAAGAATTACTTTATAGAGCTAGGAAAAATAACAGAATTCATCTGGAAAAACTAAAGATTAAGAATCTCAAGGGAAATAATGAAATAAAGGAAAAAAAGTGAAAAATAAGGGTCCCCAGCAGTACAAGATTTCAAACTATGCTACAAAGAAGTAATCATAAAAATTATTTGGTACTGGCCAAAAATTAGAAGTCAATCAGTGGAACACATTGGATACATGATATACTGAAGCAAACAAGCATAATACCCTACTGGTTCATAATTCTCTGATCATCACTTTTCTAAGTCTAGCCTTTTAAGAAAAAGACAAATTGTGTCTCACAAAGTCAAATTTTAAGGTGAAGTTTATATCTATATCTACCTTATGTCTTCTTTACATCTTTGAAGAAAATGAGGTTTATGGAAATAACAGTTATTTAATTCAACTCAATTATTTTTTTCTCATTTGTTCTGTGATGTAAATTATTTATGTTTTTAATACTGGCTCTATTTTATAGAGGTAAAAATGGAGCAGAGATCAGGTTAACTGGCTGGTTTATTTCAGAAAATTCATTGGATGATATAGTTGGAGTAAAGTATCACAAAATTTGGGTTTGTAGACTGAGCCATTTTACCTCTGTAGACATGTCAGATGGACTAGATAAGAATAAGGGAAGTCTGGAGCTGCTTGCTGTGTCTTCATTTAACAGGCATTTGCCTAATATTTATTCTAAACCTAGGTCTCTACTAGGTGCTGCAAGGGTAATGGATAAATATATCACATGATCCTGACCTTCTAGGTGATTAAGAACTATTTGGGAAAGCAAGAAATACAGGCATTTACTCATTTTGGGATGGGACAGACAAGAGAGGAGAACTGGGGAGTGAGTGTCTAGTTAGGCCAAAGAGATTTAATAGATATCAACAAAGAGAAAGCAAGGGACCGTACCTAGGGAGGTTAGTTTCTACTGGAAAATTTTTGTAACTGTCTCCAGTTCAGACTTCCCAGACAGGGAAGTTCAGATGGATGGCAGAGATCTAAGCCAGAAGTCAGGGTTAGGCAGCAAAGATTTGAGGTCTTCAGTCAAAGGCTAGATTACTACTTACAGGAAATGGTGTAGATAGAATTCTTATTCATTAAAAGTTGAATTAAGTATCTTAATTAGGCTTTTTGATTATGAGATTTTATGCTACTTTTTTTCCTTCTGCCATCTTGAAACTTCAAATAAAAAAATGGAAGCTTTCTTTGTTGAAGGGATGTGACTCTTTCCAACTTCCATCAATGGTAAGTAAAATCATGACAGTCATGATCTTAAAGAATTAAGAAGAGTGGAACAGGAAAACCAGAGCTTTCATCAAGAAAATAAATGTGCATAATTGACTGGAATACTTTGGTCTAAAGTGTTTTAGGAAAGGCATATTGTGAAGTATGTACATGCTTCTAATTTGGACAGAAACATTAAAATATTCCTAGGGTAATGATTTAAGCTAGAGCAAGAATAAAGCTTTTCTCATGCTTGTGTTATTATCATTTAAAATTTTGTCCTAAGTTGAGTCCTGTCACTGAGAAAAAAATGGTAATTGGATACTTGGTTCATCTGGACAGCTGTGAATGGAAATTTTGCTAACCAACAGCAGATGTAGGAATAAAATAGCATGGCAGATGCCCATTGGCTTGGATATAATGTTAGGAGTTTGGCACCCATTTTCAAACTCATATGCATCCAGAAGGGTGCCATTTCTTGAAATATTTTAACTAAATATTTATGTAAATTAATTTTGGTCACTGAAAAAGAGCTTCCCAAACCACAGGCCAGATCAAAGCATTATCTAACCACAGGCCAGGTCAAAGCAGAATCTGTCATATGTCTAATAGTACTCAAAGTAAGTTGTTGGAGTGAGATGGGAAATATTTGTTTTCCTATTGAAAACTCTTAACAGATGTTGGCATAAATGACAGAACACTGCCTACTAGTAGTTCATGTCCTAGATGGAATTTTACTTTGCATTTTTCTCTAAATAATATACTCTAGTTTTATCTGGGAATGAGTGCTTTTTTGGAAATTAACAATCCTACGTCAAAAATTTCATCAATATGGATGATGAAGATGATCTAAGGGTGTCTTTCTTTAGCATCTTTTTTTTAAGTTGTGCTTATTATTTGTGCTTAGGAATGAGGCACCATAAGTGATTACCCTTTCTATCAGATAACTTTTAAAAATCTGCCCATATGTATAAAGTATTTTAGGTTATTTTACCTGAAGAGAAGACATTTTAGAGCATTTTCAAAATGTAGTAAAATGTGAGTCGCGAGTAATTAATTTATATAAAATTAGAGGATCTGGCATTTGAAAACCCAGTGGATCTTGTTCCTCATTGATTGCTATTCCCATTTTAAAGGAAGCATTTCTAAAGGCTTCACAAGAGAAGCACTGAGACTGGTTTTCACTAAAAGCAATGCCCCCTATAGAGTCACACTGCAGAAAAATACCACCAATAAAATCCTCCTCTAACCACTTTACTTAAAAAGAGAGTTCCATTCTTCCCCAGCCACTCACATTGGCAAATGGAAAATTCTTGCAGAAACTTTACAATGTCCTGCCTGCCATCTGTACATTGGAGAATTTGGTATATTATTACAAAGAATCATCAACTTAATGAATTTAGCCTTTTTTTAAAAAAATGGATTGACTTAATATTTGCTCAAAGACATATCTTTCATCCATCATAAGCATGATATAAGTATTTCTTTACATTAGCGGTTCTTTTTGTATGTGTTCTATGGACTCCTTTGGATGCTGATGGATTCCTCAGAATGTGTTAAAATGCATAACATGAAATACGTAAGGTTTTAAAGGAAAACAAGTATTTTGAAATTGTTATGAAAATCTTTTTCGAAAGTTCACAGACTACAGATTAAGAACATCTCCTTTATATGAATATTTTCAAATTCTAAGTATTCATTACATATCTATAAATTTAGCATAAAAATTGGAAGAGACTGTCATTTTCAGGAAGGGCTGTTTTTAAACCCTCCATACTGAATAATTGTCTGCACCAGAAGAAAATGTCCTGGAGATGGACCTTTCCTAGGCATGCTGAATTCCATTCCACTTGAAAACATGTAATATGTACCCACTACAATAAGGTACTGTACTAGGTACTGGGGCTTTGAAGACAAACATGAAACAATTCATGTCCTTAAGGAATTTGCATTCTACTCATTCATCATCATCCAGTTCATCATACTGGTCCAACCATTTGAATCACATACTATTTCATCTACTAGAAGAATTTCCAACAATTAGAATGGTTAGAGCATACTCCTACTAAAATTGTGTGTCCAAAACTGAATCTTATCTCCAGCGAGGTTCACCATCAAATGAATTGGATATGCAAGGACCCCTCTTCAAGAATCCAGATAATTCTTCTTAGGCACACTGCTTACATTGTACTTACTATCACAATGATTGCTATGGTATCTGCTATGAGCTGGATAAAACTTACTGCTAGCACAGATAAATGAATGAAAACAAGAATTTGTGACTGTATAATCACGTTTGATATTAACATAACTACTTGTTGAAATAATAGATTAAGTTCATTATTCAATAAGTACTAGGTATCAGAAAGCAATATAATATGGAATAAAATTAAACACATAAATGCTTATATAAGTCCTGAGTAATTTCTTCCACTAGATGTTCTTCCACTCACAGTGCAGATGACTAAGCTTCCTGATCCACTGGGAAAATCGTCATTGTTCATATTTTGTTTTCAGAGAAGGCCAATTGATATACTGAATGATGTCTTGACTTTTCAAATCAATTATATTTAAGTGAGGTAGAGTGGCAAAAATCTTCAGGCTCGCTCTCTTCCAGAGTCATCAAAGTCCAGTGGCAAGACAAAAGTCAGGAAGACTCAAAATGCAGTGGATGACCTTGGCCTGTCTTTGAATCTTATCAAGCTTTAAGTGCTTTTCACTGAAGCACCTGCTTCAGTCACCTTCATGGCAGAATATTGAGGCCATTCATCAAAACTTCCACATCATAAAAAATCATTCTCAGCATCATTCATTACCTAGGAAACTAGGTGATATAGTACATAGAGTCCTAGGCTTGGAGACAGGAGGACTTGAATTTGAATACTACCCCAAGTATTACTAGCTATATGATCCAGAGTTAATTGCTTAACCTTTTTCACCTAAGTTTATGGAATTCTAGCAATGGTTGATGTAATTAGAAAAAGTATAAAATTCGTCCAATAAACATTCAATGTCTACATATGTTGGATTAAACAAACTGACAGTTCTTTTTAGCTCTTTTATTTACTTTCCCCATTTGCTATTATAAAACATTTTTCTTGAGTCAGTGCTTGCCGTGTCTTTTGAGAAATCAGTTTGTTTCCTGAACCTACATTGCCTGATCAGGTGACCCTGCCAGTGGCAAAGGAAGCATCTCAATACCTTATTGTGTGATTTCTTTGGGCTAGAATAGGATTCTGTTTGCCTGTGTGATTGATTTTGAGCTTTTTGCAATGCTAAATTCTTGATCTCTTCCCTTTATATTTTCTCATCTCCTTTAGTTGTCTTTTTAGCTCAGAGATTGTTCTATCTTTTTCTGTCTCTGCCTCAGATTTTGCTATTTGCTCTTTGTTTCTGGAATTGTGGATGTATGTAGCATGTTGCCTCAACTCTTCTAGTGTCAGGGATTCCCATTGTGGACAACTTTGTTTGAAATAATATTGTATGGGAATGGTCCCCTTAATAAATTGTCTTCAAATGTGGGGTAGTGATTCATCAATTTGGTCCTTGTGATACCCCCCAAAATTCTCTACAGCTTCAATCAGATGGTCCAGAAAAAGACTTGGGTATTTGTTGTCTTCCTGCCTCAGTTTCTCAAATTTGTTCCAAGCATTTGGATACTTGGCATGGATTTTTGCTGCTTCAAGGAGGTTTGCCCTGCATTTTAGTAATTGTCTCATTTCAGCACCGTCAGTAAGGTCAATGTCTTCATTGTGCCTAGGCTCCGAAGCAAGATCCTGGCTTGTTCTTGTTTCTTCCATATCATAAAAAATCATTCTCAGCATCATTCATTACCTAGGAAACTAGGTGATATAGTACATAGAGTACTAGGCTTGGAGACAGAAGGACTTGAATTTGAATACTACCCCAAGTACTTACTAGCTATGTGATCCAGCTTTTATTGCTTACCTTTTGTGCCTAAGTTTCTTCATCCATAAAATGATGGGGTTGGACTCAATAGATTCTAAGGTCTCTTCCAGATCTAAATCTATGATTCTATGATCTGGTGGTCCCCTTTCTTTTCCTTCTCCCTGGTGAGAGATGAAAATGTATTCTTATACCTCACTGATTTATCTCTTTTAAAAATCAGTTACAAATTTTTGATAGCTTTTGTTTTCATATTATCTTTTTTTTAATATATCCCTCTAGCTTTCCTTACCTAATGAATGTTAATCTCTTTACTTACAACCTTATTGCAATTTTCTCTCACCTCCTCCCAGACCTTGTGTTAGCAGTTATCTTTTTCTTTTGTGCATCTTTAATTTCTCCCTCTCTCCTGCTTCCTTCCTATCTGCCTACAAATATTATTAGGGCTCCTTAATCCTAAAAATCATCCCCTTGATGCTGCTACTCCATGGAGTTTCTATTCTTCCTCCTTCCTTTCATAGCTTTATTCTTTTAAAAATGCCTGTAAGTGGAAATATGTTTTGCATGATGGCATATTTATAATCTATATCAAATTTCTTGCCTTCTCAATGGGAGTGGGGGGAGGAAGGAATTTGGAACTCAAAGAAACAAATATAAAAACATTTTTGTATATAATTGAGAAAAAAATAATTTTTAAAAGGTGCCTACAACTGACATCTCTCTTTCAAGCCCCTCTTCTCAAATTTTCTTGCAGTCTGGCTTTTGCCTTCTATCACTTTACAGAAACTATTGCTTTAAGGTGATGAATTAATCATAATCACCCAATCTAATGTCCTTTTTGAAAATTCTCATTCTCCCTTGACTTTTCTGAAGTTGTATACAATGTGGACCACCCTCTCCTACTTAATATTATCCCTCTTCTAGACTTCAAAGACACTAGACATTCCTAGTTGTCCTATTTAACCTTTACCTTTCTGTCTCCTTTATTAATTCTTCAAACTCCTCTCATCTCCTTAATATTAGAGTTCACCAAGTTTATATAGTTGGCCTCTTTCCTCTTTATGTCCTCTGCCACTGACTTATGTGTTTTATTATATAATCTATATACTTCTCCCAGTTATTGTTTGTTTTACAATTATTACTTGTTTTGATTAATATATTTGTTTGTTATCCATGACTATCTTTTATCTAAAAATATTCTGATGGGTGGGAGTTAAGATAGCAGAAAGTGAGTTAACTTCCCCCCTTTCTTTGGAGAAACAAGGAAAAGTGGCTTTTTACACTGCACCCCACCAAAAGAGCATCAAGCTCCTTTTTGTTGTTGTTGTTCAGTTGTTCAGAATCTTCATGACCCTATTTGGGGTTTTTGTAGCGAAGACACTAGAGTAATTTTTCATTTCCTTCTCCAACACATTTCACAAATGAGGAACTGAGACAAAATAGGGTTATGTGACTTGCCCAGGGTCATATAGCTATGAAATATCTGAGGTAAGAGTTGAACTTGGGAAGGTGAGTTCTGATTTCAAACCCAGAGCTCTCTATCCACTGTGCTACTTAGTTGGCCATTTTATGCCCCTCGTCTTTAAATATCTGAAGTGTGGTTGGTCAATAGTTTAGATAGACATAGATAGATAGATAGATAGATAGATAGATAGATAGATAGATAGATAGATAGATAGATAGATAGATAGATAAATGGATGCATGGATACAGACAGACAGACAGACAGATAGATAGATAGATAACCCAATATTCCTCTTTGAGATAAGAGATTGAAGTAATTAAGCAGTCACAGCCTTCTTCCTACCCCCTCCGCACAAAGATGAAAACCAGAGTCTCTCTGGAGATGAGGTGGGTCAGATTCCAGAGGTTAATATCTAAACAAGTCCCCACAACACAGGGTGCTCAAGGTCCCTGTGGCTCAGCATAACCAATTGCAACAGAGCCTGCTAGTACCTTGTCGTTCATTTTCTTACATAGCCTGATCCAAATATAACGCAGCTGCAAAGCATTAATAGGCTACATGTGGGCCAGCCATTTTCTGTGGCACAAAATGATGAATGCTAGATAGGTCTTCTATTAGATAAGGATCTGATCCTGTCATTTCTCAGCTTAAAAATCTTCATTGGCCCCTGTTACTTATTGGGTAAAACTCAATCTGTTTGATATTCAAGGCTTCCATAATTTTCATGCCACCCTTTCTTGCTTTTGAACTGAGTCTTGTATTTTTCTCTCCCAAGTATTTTATATTTCATCAAACTGGGCTAACCTTTAGTTCCTAACTACCCATTTACATATGCTGTTATTCAGGTCTAGAATATCCTCTTCTTTTCTAAACGTCTTTAAAACCTAATTCTAGTGCCATCTCCTCCAGGAAGATGCTCCTGATCTGTCTAGTCAGTAATGAATCTCCTCCCTCCCCATTTCACTTGGAACTTCATTTCATTTCTTTCTAGCCAGCACTTCTGTCTTCTCAGAGATACAGGAAACTCCCCAACTTCCCTGTCTGTCCCTGTCTCCCACCTCCATAGCATTAGCATAGGAAGAACAGGAGCCAGAACCCTGGCATATCTTCTGCCAAGTTCTGGGTTCTGGGATTTTTGGTGTATGTGACTAGAGGTGTTATTTTTATTTTTTAATGTTTGTTTACAGAAAGTTGAATATATCTTTTTAAATAAAAATGAAAAAATTGTGTAATTTTGTTTATAGTGAAAATTATAGAATATATATTCGTGCATTATTCCTCCACTTAGGTCATAAGTACCTTGAAGGCAGCTAAATTTTGTATCCCCCCCCCCCCCCCCCGGGACCTAGCACATCTCTGAACACAACGGATAATGATCCAGAAATTTTAAATTAAACTTAATTAGATCAACCACTAAATAATGAAATCCTGGGTTGAAAACCTGGTCCTGAAGAAGAAATCATGCTGATTCTCTCACTGGAATCAGAAACTTTCTGATTACACCTGCTCTAGCAATTCTGCTTTGGGGCTTCTGAGTGGCAGTGTGCAAGCTTGCTGGTTTGACTTGTTCCCTCACTTCAGACACAAGCCTTTAATTCTAGACTTTTCTAATTACTCTAGCTGAGAAAGTATCCATGCCTGCACATTGTTCATCTAAGCCCTCCTGCTGCACGCTGCTTCCTAGGCTTCATGGCTTGGCTTGCTCTTTCCTTCCTGACAAAGAAGAGAAAGGAAGAGAGAGAAAGGGGTGGGGAGAAATGGGGAGAAGAAGAAGGGAAGTAATGGGGGGAAAGGAGGGAAGAAGGAGGGAAAGAAAGCGGGAGAGAGAGAAACAAAGAGGGCAAGGAGAAAGGGAGCGAGAGGAAGGGAAAGAAGGGAAATGGAAAGAGTTGGGGGGAGGGGAGAGAGAGAAAGAGACAGAAGAAGTGAAAGAAGTGAAATGGAGAGAGACAGAGAGACAGAAAGTGAAAGAGGGGGAAATGGAGAGACGGAGAGACAGATAGAATTCCATGACTCTCTTTTTCCAGTTTCAAGTCAGTTCCCTTAGTAACCAGGATACTGCCTCCTTTATTTACCCTTTTCTACCTCTTACTGTCTAATCTTGGAAAGAGTTATAGAAAAAGCTAACCTCTACATGAAAAACATCCCCATCTCACTCTTTTGCAGAGGATGGATGTCCATGAGTGTGGTACCCTGTACATATTTTCAGAATCTTTTGATGTATTGATCAGTTTTGCTGGTTTTTTCTTTTTCTTTTCTTTAGAAATCTCATTTGTTATGTGAGACAACATTCTGGGTGGGGGGAGGTAAAGGAATAGAAGGAAATTTTGGTGATGTAAAAAAACAAATCCAGAAGAAATCAATAAAAATTTATTTTAATAAATCTAATCTCTAGAGTTCTATCTTTTATAATCTATATATGATGATTTGTTTCTTTTAAAGGATTTTCCATTTCCTCCAAACATTTTTTATCCAATGATAAGCTTTATTTTTTAAAATTCAAAGATATTTTATTTTCCCAGTTACATGTAGTAATAATTTTCAACATGTTTTCCAAAATTATAAGATCCAAATTGTCTCCTCTTTCTTCTACTCCCCCAACTTGGAGATGGTAAGCCATTTGATCAGTCTGGGCCATACATGTTTTATCATGCAAAACACACTTCCATATTGATCATTGTTGTAAGAGCACATTCATACAAAACAAAATCCCCAAATAAAACCATAAATACACTGATCTGAAAGATAATTCCAACAGTTCCTTCTTTGGAGGTAGCATTCCCTGTCTTAAGTCTTTCAGGATTGTCCCAGATCATTGCATTGCTAAGAGTAGCCAAGTTTTCACAGTTGCTCATTGTACAATATTGCTGTTACTGTGTATAGTATTCTCCGAGGTCTGCTTATTTCTCTCTGCATTAGTTCATGCAGATATTTCCCAGCTTTTTCTGAAATCATCTTGCTTGTCATTTCTTATAGCACAATAGTATTCCATCACTATTTGTTCAGTCTTTCCCCAATTAATAGACATCCCTCTGATTTCCAATTCTTAGCCACCACAAAAAAGATCAGTTATAAATGTTTTTGTATAAGTAGTTCTTTTCCTCTTCCCCCTCTTTATTATCTCGGGTATACACAGTTTTATAGCCCTTTGGGCATAGTCCCAAATTACACCCCAGAATGTTTAGATCCATTTATAACTCCACCAACAATGCATTAGGTCCCAATTTTGCCACATCCTCTCCAACATTTATCACTTTCCTATCACATTGGCTAATCTGATAAGTGTGAGTTGGTACTTGAATGTTGTTTTAATTTGCATTTCTTTAATCAAGAGTGATTTAGAACATTTTTTTCATATGGCTATTTATAGCTTTGATTTCTTCATCTGAAAATTGCTCGTTCATATCCTTTGACCATTTGAGAATTGAGGAATGGCTTGTATTCTTATAAATTTGACTTCGTTCTCTCTAGATTTGATAAATGAGACCTTTATTTGAGAAATTTGTTATAAAAATTTTCCCCAGTTTGTTGTTTCCCTCCTAATCTTGGTTACATTAGTTTTTGTGTACAAAAGCTTTTTAATTTAATATAATCAGAATTGACTAACATTGTTTTCACATTGAGATTAATTTTATTTTCTTTTTAAATATTTTATTGATACTTTTTTTTAATGGCACTGCTGCTTCCAACAGTCAGTCTCTTCAAGTAGGACTTTCCCTTGTCAAAAAGAAAAACATAAGATAAATTGAAACATTGATCAAATCTCATCTCACATGTAATATTCTGTTCTACTATTCATAGGTTCATTTTCAACCTTGATTTACATTTTTATGAGGCAATGACATATTCCCCATAATATTTTTTTAAATGAGCATGAGTTACTTATTATTAATAATGAGGCAGCTAGGGAATGCAGCGAATAGAGTACCAAACCAAGAGTCAGGAGGACCTGAGTTCAGATGTGACCTCAGACACTTATTTTCTGTGTGGCCTCAAGCAAGTTATTTAATCTATTTACCTCAGTTTCTTCAACTGAAAAAGAAGATAATCACATCTCCCTTTTACAGTTATTATAAAGATCAAATGAGATTAATATTTGTAAAGTATTTAGTACAGTGCCCAGCACATAGTTAAGTGCTATATACATGTTTGTTCCCTTTCTTCCAAATAAGTTATGTGTAGTGCTTAGTAACTTGCCTAGCTCCTAGTAGGCTCCATATACATGTTTATTCTTTCCCCTCCTTTGCCCCAGTTGAAAAAAAAGAAAGCAACCAGAAGATGTTAGTGATTCCTAACATGCCTACCTATTTTTTTTCATTTCTGCCTCCTCTCTCATCATCTTTATGAATTTAGTTGCCCTCATTAACAACATTAGAAGGGAGCAAATAGGTCTTCTGTAAGTGATTTTCTATAGTACACCATATTTTCATAGTCATCTATTGAAGAGGTAAAGAGAATAAATATAAGATCCCATTGGGCCTTTTTTTTGTGTGGAAATTCTCAAAACATTTGATTTGGCAGAGCAATCTGCATTCCTAAAGGGTTTCCTCCAAGGAGTCTATCATTTGTTTTATAATTGCATAGTCCCAGAGATACATTTATCCATTGCTCCCCAAGGGATGTTAGGAAGTCAGCACAGTGGATAGAGTGCTGGTCAGGGAGGTAGGAACATTCTTCTTCCTGAGTTCAAATCTGGCCTCAGACATTTACTAGCAATGTGACCTTGGACAAGTTATTTGCCTTGTTTTCCTCATCTGCAAAATGAGCTGGCAATGGCAAACCACTCCAGGATCTTTCTGAAGAAAAGTCCAAAAGGAGTCATTAAGAGTCAGACCTGACTGAAAATGAACTCATTTGTTCCTTAATATCAAGTGAAATACCAAACAAAGAATTATAGACTCAGTGTCAGAGGAAGTTGTACAGAGAGTACAAATAGAAAGGAAATTCTCTGTAACAGAAGCACTCCAGATGCTGATATTCATAAATCAACAAAAATTTTGTTGATTGCATTGATCTCTGATCCATGCAAGAAAAATCAAGTGGATGAAGAATAAATATTGCCTAGATTAATCCATGCAGTAGTACTGGGTAAACAATTGTCTTGGTCCATCATTACACAAATCTCAAACAGACATTCAACATGGATGAAAAGGACTGTGGGACCAGAATTGCAAAAGAAGACAGGATTGGATCTGGAAAATCATGAAATGCTTTTTAGTGATCTTTAGCTGCAAAAATTTTCCTTTTTGCCACCAGTATTCTCCTAAGTGATGAGCTTTGGTGACAAGTTACAAAACATCATGAATCCAAATGATTAAGGGTGATAGAGAGACTTACTATGTATGCAAGTAGTTTGTAGCATATTAACATTGACAATTCACAAGCAAAAAAAAGTCATAAAATCATCACCTAGGACATACCTGGTCAGAAAATGAGGTAAAAGCTCATGAAATGAGAATGAGGTATAACAGATGGGCAGTTTGAGTGTTACAGTGGTATCCATGAAGTGTTTAAAGAAATTGCCCAGCATGTTGGGTGGAATCCTTTATGACCTATGGAGACATGAACAAAAATCACATAGGACAAGGGGCAAAATAGAGAGAATTTTCATACCAAAAATCTTTTGGTATTTTACCAAATAATTTGTCACCTTTTTAAGTTTACTTCTTAGAATGACTTAGATCTTGTAGTTCTTTTGTATTAAAGCAGGTAGGTTAATTATGAGGATATAACTGATGCTTAGTAAGTATTATTGCTTACTTAATCAAAGAGGTAAAGAACAGCTATAGATTTCATTTACTTTGGAATATGTCACTGTAGAGAGGACTTAGTCAATAAACATTAACTGTGTTTGTTATGTGCCAGGTACTATATTAAGTGCTGGAGAAACAAACAAACAAAAAAAAGACAGAAGATGGACTCAGCCCTCTAGGAGCTCACTTTCTAATGGGGACAATGAATAAGGTAATGTACAAATAAGCTACATGCAGAATAAATAGGAGAAATTAAGAGAAGGAAGATACTAGAATTAAGTGGAATTGAGAAAGGCTTGGGATTTTAGTTGGAACTTGAAGGAAAGCAGGGAAGCTGGTAGGCAAAGATAAGGAGTGAGAGCATTCCAGGCATGGAGAACAACCAAAGCAAATGCTTGGAACCTACTCCTAGGTGGAGAGTCAAGGAAAGTAATGTTGAAGAATACATGGCAGGAAGTAATGTATAAGAAGACTGGAAAGATATGAGGTGGCTAGGTAAGCAAGGGCTTTGGATTTTACATTTGATCCTGGAGGCAGCAGGGAGTCAGTGGAGTTTTTTTGACTGGTTGGTGGTGACGTGGATAGGAGTGAAGAGAGACTTGAAGGAAGCAGATCCATCAACAAGCTGTTGATGCTGGCACTGTAGACAGAATGCAGTAGAGAATGTGAAAATATCAAAATACAAGCCAATGCTGTGAGAGAAAGAGAGACAGAGATAGAGAGACCGAGTTAGAAAAAGAGAGGGACAGAGGCAGAGACAAAAAGATGCTAAGGAGAAACTCAAAAATCATTATCAAGGATGCAGTTGTTGCTGACCCTGTTGTCATAACTATTACAGTCCCATCCTCTGGTAAATTCTATCCATAAGACCTCAATAGTTGACTTCACAGTCTTCTTAATGGAACTTTCCTTAGGTGTATGCATGATTCAGGGCAACACGAATATAGATATACAAGGCAAGTCATCTATGTAGACCAACTTCTCAGAACTACACCATTTTCCCTAATGAAATTGCAACTCTCCTTCTCTCTTACAGCTGGAAGGGACCTTTTAGGCTATCTAGCTCAACCACCTCATTTTGTAAAAGAGGACATTAAAGTCTCAAAAAGGGAAGTGACTTACCCAGGGCCACACAGATATAAATGACATATGAACCTTTGACTCCAAATTCAGTGTTCTTTACTGCCTCAGCCATAGTGGAAGGGAGAGCTTAGGGATCACTAATCCAAAGGCCTAAGCTTTCCCTGTTTCTGCAACTGATGCTTATAACTTTTGTTATGGCAGGGACTCCTTTGGCATTCTGATAAAACCTAAGGACCCTGTCTTAGAATCATGTTTTTAAATGCATAAAATAAAATATGAAGGAGTGCAAGGGAAACCAATTCTACCCAAATGCAGTTATTGAAAAAAAGTGGTTTGTTTTTTTTTTTAGTGCAGAGATTTCAGGTTAAGAATCTCATCTCTAGCTGCCTTACCAGAAGCCTCTGAGTGGGAGACGACTGACTTTTGTCAGACATGTTGGCAGCAGCTGCCACCTTTCTGCCTCAAAGCTCAACTGTTCTGCCTACCTACTTGTGACAACAATGGGGCTGCTGAGGTTTAAGATGGAATCTGTAAAATACAACAGGGTCTTCCTTGTGCCCTGCCTTCTATGGACTCATTCATTGTAAAATGAAACCTATATTACCTAGGAGAGAGTCTTAAAGAACCATAGGGTGGCTGAAAAAATAGAGGAAAAAATGAATTAGGTTTCTTGTCAGAGTAAAATCTCTTTTATCTTTGAGGTTCATTTGTGATGTCTTCTAATCCCTCCACTAACGTCCTTGTTGTTGGCATGGCAATGACCCTGGATTCTTAAAGACTACTCCAGCACATTATTAACTCTAGTAGGCTTTCTCCAGGTGGCATAATAATAATTAATAATAATAATAAGTGAAATTTTATATAGCATTTATTATATGTCAGACACTGTGCTTTACAATTTTTATATAGCTGGATCCTTACAAGAGCTCTGGGAGGTTGGTGCTATTATTATTTCTATTTTATAGAGGAGGAAGCTGAGGCAAACAGAGGTTGTGACTTGCCTAGGGTCAAAAAGCTAGTAAGTGCCTGAGGTGGCATTTGAACTCTGATCTTCCTGACTCCAGACATATTGTTCCATCTGGCTTCCCCAAGAAAGACTTTGAAAATAGCCCTTTTTATTGCAGTTTTTAATCATTTTTAAAAATTATTTTTTATACCCTTACCTTCCATCTTAAAATCAAAACTATGTATTGGTTCCAAGGCAGAAGAGCAGTAAGGGCTAGGCAATGGGGGTTAAGTGACTTGCCCAGGGCCACACAGATAGGAAATGTCTGAAGCCATATTTGAACCCAGGACCTCCCCATTTCTAGGCCTGGCTCTCAATACACTGAGCCACCCAGCTGCCCCTTAATCATTTTTTTTTTGCATCATGGATCCTTTGACAGTCAGTCTGGTGAAGCCTATGGATGCCTTCTCACAAAATGCATAAAATAAAATAGATAGGATTACAAAGAAAACTAATTATATCTAAAATTTTTTTTTAAATTTTAAAACAAGTTCACAGACACCAAGTTAAGAAACCCTGTGTTAGAGGACCAAGCTAGTTCAATCTGGAAAGGCTTATCACCAGGCTGATCACAAGGCAATGAACTATTATAGCTATAGGAACTCATAAAGACCACCTGCTAATAGAGGGTTGCCATTGGTGGAGACAACCAATCATACAAATGAAATGATGGATTTGTTGAAGTATTGGCAAATCCTCATGTTAATTATTCCCTGAGGTTTGGAAGAGTCACCAGTCCTTTTTAAGGGTCTCACTTTTATACAGACACACACACATATTTAAATATATACACACATACATGCATGTGTATGAATATGCATATATAGGTACATAAATATAGATTTAATGTATCCACATACATATATATCCATATACATTTATATATGTGAATATTTATGTATACATACATATCTATACATATCCATTTGTCTTCATTGCTTTATTCTTTCCTGTGAGCACAGAAAAAACACACTGTGCACAAAGGAGACGCAAAAAAGTCAGAAGATGATTAAATTTATTTTTGAACACGTTAATTCTTTATCAGCTCTATTTTCAGAGGGCATCGCTGTATTACATTAATGCTTCAAGTTGCTAACAATACCAGCTGGTACTGCAGGCATTCATATCTCTAGAGCAAAAGGACCAACTTATTGCCTCCCTACAGTATAGAGCTGGACCTACTTGGCATTCTTTTCGAAAGGGAGGGGACCAAAAAAAAAGTGCAGCTTACTCTCTGTCACAGGGTTAGGATTTAGGAGGATCCCTGCCTCTGCTATTTCTTTTACCAGTGTATTTCCTCATGCCAAGTCACCTCCTCTTAGCTGGAAATCTGCCCTTTTCCCCTTCCTCTGGGAGAGGTTCATTTGACCTTTGGGATCATCTGCTTTTCTCCTTTCCCTGATGTATCCTGGAAGGGCTCTGCAGCTAGATTCTGACTAGAATCATTAAACCTGGCTGCTCTTGTTAGAAACAAATGATTTTCAGATTTGTTATTCCCGAGTTGGAATTTTTCTGAGAGGTTGGCTACTTCCCAGAAAACCCTCACACTTCCCTAAAAGACATTCCTTTACCCATTGGGGTATATCATTTGACCATGTCTTATGCTTTCCTTTTGCTTCTCTCAGTGACCAGGAAGACTGTGCCAGGTGTTTTGTAGAAAAGCCATTAAATAATCCTTGGTTGTGTGATTCATTGATTCTCCTGCAGAGTTTGAGTTTTCTCACACTAACCCTTTCAGTAACATTTAGATCTCCAAGAATTCGGTCTTCCAGAAGGAGGAACGAGACTGCTTTTGACCTCTCTTTCTATAGGCCTTGTCCAAGTTATGCATTTTCTAAAAAGAGCAAATGCGGGCCATCCATAGAACTCTGTCTGCTGGCTGCCCTTTTCCAATCGTGCTTAGAACACTAGTTAGTACTCTGTCTTAGAAGCATTTTGATTTATCATTTTAAATAAGCCTTTGAAATTTGTGTGGACTTGCGTTTCTTCAAGTGATTCATTGTGTCTGTGCATCTCTCCTTTCTCTTTCATTCTAGAATATCCATTCAGTTGCCAAGTGTTCCCAGTTCTGTCTCCACAACATTTTTGACATTTGTCCCATCTTCTCCACGCACATGGCTGCCATCCTAGCTCACAGCAATTTACTTCCCTGCTTCTGCACTTTCCCATAAGCCTTTATCTGGCTAACGAGTGGGTCTGACCATGCCATTCTCTGCTTGAGAAGTTTATATTATTTCCAGTATAAAATATAAACTTCCCTGTTTGACTTCTAAAGCTTTTAACAAAATTTTGTCCCTACTTATCTTTCAAGATGGAATTCAGATGACCACCCATAATTTTGTCCTTTGTTCTAGGGAACCAGTAACTTGTTCTTCTCCATTTGCAACATTCCACTTACTACTTCTATAGTTTGTTTGTTTGTTTTAACCCTTACCCTCCATCTCTGAATCAAAACTGTGCATTGATTCCAAGGCAGAAGAGTGGTAAGGGCTAGGCAATGGGGGTTAAGTGACTTGTCCAGGGTCACACAGTCAAAAATTGTCCGAGGCCAGATTCAAACCTAGGACCTCCCATCTCTAGGTCTGGCTCTCAATCTACTGAGCCACATAACTGTCCCCTACATCCATGTTTTTTTCACAGACTTGTCCCTCTGCCAGGAATGTTCTTTCTCCTCACCTTTATCTCTACCATTCCTTCAAGGCTTACCACAGGCTACCTTCTACAATGAACCTCTTCTTATTTCCCCAGTTGTCAGAATTCTCCACTTCCCCATCATTCTCCTGGAAATTATTCCATATACATTTTTCATTAGCTTCTTGGTATATACATTGAGCCCAAGTTCCCCTAGTACTGAAATCCCAACTTTTATTAATTATTAATAACATATTAATGATCAAATCTCAACTTTTATTAATTATTAACAGAATAATTAATAATAAATATAAAATTAAGGGGGTTTGTCTTTGTAGTCCTGGATGATAGCACAGTAGTTCATTGTCTGGCACCTAGTGGCACTTAATAAATGCTGTTGAATTGATTTGAGGATGAGAATTGTGTCTTTAAAATGTAAGAAAAGATGTAACTCTCATTCATTCTAAAATATCTAAAATTTTATTAAGGCCTAATTATTTGGTACCTTAGATGTAAAAGGGGTTCCTGAAGTCATCTTGGGTCATAGCTCTTCTCCAAGTAGCTTGGAAATAGGATTTTATCCCCTATAAGTAATCCTTTTTTTTAAATGATCATTGCATTTTGATTGCTAGACAAGCATCATCACTGTAAGAAAAAAGGGAGAAATGATTCTTTGGGGAGCTGAAAGCCCTGAGCAGATGCAGTGCTCTTGATTTAGACAAAGTAGAATCAGTTCATTGAAATCTCTGGGATTTCAAGCCATGATTAAAAAAAAAAGCTACCCTTGGTAATGTCAGTCTCCTCTTGAGTACAGCTGCTGTGTGGTCTGAGGAGAAAGATGTGTACATCTCTCCAAGTGCTATTCATCTTGCCACTTCTCAGGAATGAAAGGCATTCTCAGAGAGCTTAAGAGGATCAAGTCAGAGGCAGAGCTCGGAGTCCTTTTGCTGTTTTACACAGTTCTCTGTGGTTTAGGACAATGCAGCTAGCTTTTTTAAACAAACCTATTTGCCATTTCCATGAAGGTTGTCTGGTGACCAAAACTCATTTATGGAATCGGAGCATGGCAAAGGAGTTTGCAGTCAACTAATTCAATCCCTTCCATTTATAGATGAGGAAACTGAGGTCTAAAGAAGCTATCCAACCTTAGAAGATTGTTCAATCATTTTTCAGTTGTGTCTGCCCCTTTGTTACCCCACTTGGGAGTTTCTTGGCAAAGATACAGGGGTGGTTTGCTTTTTCCTTCTCCAGCTTATTTTATAGATGAGGAACTTGCCCAGGATCACACAGCTAGTAAAGTGTCTGAGGCCAGATTTAAACTCATGAAGTAGTCTTCTGATTCAAGACCTGGCGCTCTATCCACTGTACCACCTACTTTCCCCTATAGTATACATAGTAGGCACTTAATAAATGCTAGTTGGCCTAGGCTGAATCATTAAAGCCCAATAATATTCATTCTTCCTATTCTGAAATCAGCTCACCCCAAAGATGGCGCGGGGAAGGTTTCTTCATGTAGAATACTTTTCCCATGATTTTCCTGATTGGCATCACCTAAGAGTCTGAGTTTATCTTTCTCCTAGTGATCCCATTCTCTAGACATTCCATCCCCATCCCCCCAACCCTTCCTTATGCCTTTTGGCAGACTAACTTCCCCAGAGGAAATTTGGGTTATGCTAATTACATTCTGACAACCTTGGGAGAAAGATTCTTCAGACAACTTGGTAAGCCAACTGATTTCTTGAATCCATTAAGAGGGGAAGAATCTGGGGCCAGGGCCAGCCTCAGAGGCAGTTTATCATCCACCTCTCTGAGCATGACTAGGTATGGGCTGGCCCATAAAAGCTGGGTCTTGTCAGGCTTTTTGGCAGTCTAAGAATGGGTTCCTCAGAGTACTGGAAAATAGAAAAATCAGCCTTTTGGGCAATAACCAAGAGGGAAAGGAGTTTAATTCAGACATACCTGGAAGCACTTATTCTCAATGGCATAATGCCTCCATTCTTTATTCTTTCTGGTATCATCATCACTAATGGTACCAATCATCTTTGGGGCAGCATTTATAGGAATTCATGGAAATCCTGCCTCTGGCTTACCTTGGACTCTTAGATTTCCCAAAGAATTGGTGGAAAAACTGCTACTGGTACCAGTCTGCTCAGAATCATAGTCCATCAGTTTTCATTAAAGGTATGAATATATTTCTTTTACATGACAAAAAGCTTTAGAGGCAAAGAAATGCCTCCACTGTCTTGGCCATAGGCTGAAGTGTAGAAAATGCTCCAGTTATCAACCAAATCTATATATCCCTTCTGCCAACATTCTTCCCTAGTATCTTGCTTCCTGGTCCTGCAGTGGGGTTTGTGTGTGTGTGTGTGTGTGTGTGTGTGTGTGTGTGTGTGTGTGTGTGTGTGTTTTTGAATGATCTCTTTTGACTTGTAAGTTTGAACTTTGGAGGTTCTCCTCTTACTCTTCATGTTAATTATCTGTGAAAACTAGTAGGTAGCTTTTCGGGAACAATGAAAATAGTGAACTTCTGCCACTTGATAGATTTATTCCTAGAATTGGCCTACTTTTTTCTCATAACTTTATTTGACCTTTCAAGACATTTATTCTCAACCAGCCCAGGAGAACTTTCTTTGGCTTTCTTTTGATATAAATAGCATATCTTGTCGAATCTGCAATATACTCAGTATTTTATCTATTTGGATTTCAATTGGAGCGTGTTTCCTTATGTCTTACACTTTTTTTTAATGCTTCATGATTTACTTTGCTAAACAAAACTAACCTAGTTTCTGCTATGTTGATTAGCTCTTGAAGAATTCACATATAATGAAACCCTTAATTCCTTTTCTCTTCTTTGTATTAACTTCAAAATAGGGTGTTGCCTTCCTATACATAATTTTCAGCCTGAAATCACTCTTAATGAAATTCACAACTTGATTTTTTTTTTTGCTCAATTTAGCTTGTGGAATTGATGTTGGGCATCACAAATGAGTAGTTTTTCAGTGCAGAAAATTATCTGGGAGGGTCTTGTAATCAAGATATCCTGAAATTGCCAGTTGAGATTAACTAGATTCCATGTGAAATGTTGGTGGGAAAGGGGAAAGTGCTTCACTGAATTTCCAGGTTAACTAAGTGTAAAACCAGTGGCTGTAAGTGTTGTAGGATGTTCACTTGACTGGCTGACCCTGGTCACCATCTGCTTAGAAAGTTAATCAGCTATGCCCGGTTAAAACAATTAACTCTCTACCCTTTGTTGTTGTTCACTTGTTTGATCCTGTCAGACTCTTCCCAGACCTTATGGACCATAGCAAACCAGGCCCTTCTATCTTCTACTATCTCTTGAAGCCTGACCAAGTTCATGTTTTTTACCCTATGGAAAAATTATAATGATCTCTCAGTTCTCTGGATTCACCTCCTCAGCTCCTTCATGTTCATAGTAAAAGTTTATATTAAAAGTTAAAAAAATTAAAAACTATTATGTTTATCATTTTAAAAATATTAAATGCAAAATTTGTTTTTCGATCACAATGACTCAGAGCCCCTGATTAGGAAAATTCCCAATATTTACAAAAAGCTTGACTTTCTGCCCTAATTTAAATTTCTGTTTTCCTCCAGTTAACCCTTGGCATCCTGATGACAAAAACAAAAATCCAGGTTGCCTGAAACATTGGGATAAAGAAGCAATTAGAGTATGCTGTAGTTTATGTTAATGGACGACAGGGACAAACTGGTAAAAAGAAAAGAGTATATACCTTTGCTTGGAACTTCCCTCAATCCTTAAAGAGATAGACACAGCTCCAGATTTCAACCTCAAGTCTTCTGCTCCAAGATGCTTTTTAGGGGCTTACAGCCCTCCTCATTTTCTCCCTCCTCTGCTGCAGCTCAGCTCTCCTTTCAAAGGTTTCTCCTTTCTTCTGTTGCCCCAATGCAGTCAGTTCTCTCTGACTCAGCTCATTAAGTCTTCAGAAAGGCTGGGGAAGATGACCTGATTGCTCCTGCTGCTCAGCTATTTAGGTCTACATCCCTTCTCCTCCAGTCTATATCCCTTTAAGGACTCCCATGCATGACTAAAATCTGCCTTCTGGCTTAAACATCATAATAGTCGAAATCACTTGGAGAGAAAAGATTTGTCTCTTTGAACTACAAATTCCAAGATTCCAGGGGTAACTGTAAATGCTACCTTCGTGAATGGAAAAGGATTGACTACTTACTACTTACTAGAAATCAGGAAGGGCTCTAAAGCTATTGGTGGAGTAAATTTAGGGACAAGGAGAAATCTTTTAGGATACTCGAATTTACACAGACTATTTTTCTGTTTGCCTATAAAATGCATTGCTCTCAATTATTTTTGCTTCACATCCCTAATTGGCCAAGGTCTTTCCCAATTTCCCCCAAACTCTGACTTCATAAATGATGCTTAGCATGATTCAAATAGAAAAGTCTTTTGTAGCAGAGACAAGAAAGCTGAGTATTTCAACCTTATTGTCATACCATTGATATAATAATAATAATAACAATAACAATAACAATAATAATAACTAACATTCATATACTTCTTTAAAGTCTGCTCAAAGTCTCTAAAAAGGGAGGATGCAGAGAACCAAAATCTATAATGTTAGGTACAAAGATGCTATATGTAAGACTTCCATTTGGGCATCAGTTTTAAGGACAAGAGCTGCTGTCATGCATTAAATTAAATGGAGTAATAATAAATACATTACAAGCCACACATAAATCCAGGCCACACTCTTCCATCCGCGCACTCAGTAACTGTGGGGGAGATGGTGCACGAATTTACAGGAATCTGGCAAGGAAACACATGAGGTAGAAAAACACATTTGTTCAGGATAACTCACAATTAGGAACCATAGACTTTTATTTAATCTTTGACCTTGCTCTCCAGATAGTTATTTGATTTTTCACTAAAAATTTTTTTAACCTTCTTAAGTCTTAAAACAATTATATGCAAATGAACTGAGGGACCATAATGCCCTGCAGCTATACATTCTCAAAATAGTTCTTACCAATCTATGTCCTTGAAACTGTGTTTCTTCATATTCTGTTTTCAGTTTTTAATAAATAAAAATTCTTTCTCTGCTCTATCAAACTATCAAACTGTTTATGTTCAAGTTATCAACTTGCCTCCTTTACAAAATAATTTAAGAACTTTTAATTTACAATAGAGATCATTTTTTGTATTAAGATGTTTAAATCCCATCCAGAAACTATGTTCCTTTACACACATATTTACACAGTTTTTATTAAACTAAAGTTCTTTTCTTACTCCTTTCAGACATCTAAATAATCATCTACGAATGAGGTAATATGCTTTACCAATGAGTTTAACTTTTTTTTTCTTCTCCTTTCAGCATTAAACCTACTCCATATAAAAAGACAGCATCTTAAAGACACAATATTTGGCAGAAAGTTATCTAAGGTGGTTTCAAGGGCATTCTAGAGTCACCTCATACTGTCCTCCAAAGATCCTATTGTTATGTTTTCAGTAAGGGCATTTTCACCTTAGAAATCATTAAATGCTACAAATTACAGCTTGATTTATAAATTTTTTGATTGTCTGGACTTAAGAAAATAATGGAGAAAGTATTAATAATGCAGATTAAATTTAAAAGTGTGTCTTGGTGTAGTAGAGTACTCGGTCTGGAGTCAGGAAGACCTAAGTTTAAATTTCATCTCAGCCATGAGCTATGTGACCTTAGGCAAGTCATTTCTGAGGTGTATGGGTGTACAGGGAGGACTAGCTCCTCTGCTGAGAAGGCTTGCTGAGCCCTTTTCAAGGTTGCTCATCCTCCTTTGATGTCAACCTGTTACCTAGTTCTTATCTGTGACTCTAAGAAATTGTAGCACACACAATGGCCACAATCATATAAAACCATCTCAAAAGATAGACTAAATCAGGCTGAATGTAGCTAACAGACTTTAATCCCTTTTGTGATTTAGGGGGTGTTTAGCCCAAACATGTAAAGACTTTTCCTGACAGAATGGGATAGACAAGAGCAATTTTATTCCAAATGGCCGTAAAGATGGCTGGAAGCCAAGGATACAGAGTGTTTAGAGTTTTGTCAGTTATCAAAGAGGCCAAGGTCATCCACTGCATCCCAGATTGTCACCAGTTGTCCTGATTTTTGTCTTGTCCACTTGACGTGGATGACTTTGGAAGAAAGACTGAGGCTGATGATTTTGTGCAACTCTGTCTCAATTCAGTCCAATTCAAGCAAAAGTCAAGACATCATCCACTGTGATATTGCTACTCTTCTTTGAAAAAGAAGGATGAACAACAATCACCTCAGTTTCCTCAACTGTAAAATGAAGATAATAATAATGCCTTAAGTCTGTGCTTAGGAAAGTACCTGGCACCTAGTAGATGCTATCCAAATGCTATTATTATTGTTATTCTGTTTTCAGAGAGCTGGTTCTAAAACATTTACCAAAGTCTTCCTGGATGGCTTGCCTTTGAAGATAATTGGTTTCTCCTAGTTGGAAACCTTCAAATGGCCACTTTGGGGTTATTATAAAGGTAGTACCTTTTCTAGTCTAGGTTAGATTGGTTGACCACTGAGATTCCTTCTCACACTTAAATTCTATGCTAATTAACCCCATTTTACAAATGAGGAAATTGAGGCTCACATAAGTTAAAGCTAGTAATTAATTGATAGAACCTAGGTTCAGGTCCTCTGTTTTAAGTCTTTCATTCTATTCTCTCCTCCATCTTTAAAATGAAGGGTTTGGATTATATTATCTTAAAGGGTACATCAGTTTCAGAGTTCTCTGATTCTAATGACAGCCATATGTTATCTCTCTTATGACAGGCTCTGCTACCTCATTTAACTTTTCACATGGACATATTAAATTTGGGTTTATGAATGCTTGTCAAATGGACATCTGCTCCTTTTACACCTATTTCAACAGTCTCAGATTTTTAGATCCCCTCTTTGTGGCCTTGGTGCATCTTAGCAGATTTTAACCAACAATTTGCATTCCTACAGACCTCTTTTCAAAAGCAGAAGCTTAAATGTAGTAAGGCTACAGAATCAAAACATATGTTGATCTTATTGAGGGAAATTTTGGCTCAAAGACAAAATACACATGTCAGTGTCCATCTGAATGAGCCTGAAAACTACTTTGTATTGGGAATTTAACTTTAAGAGTAAATGGCACGTATCATAATCAGAGAAGACAAAGGAGAAGATATACACACAGACAGCCAAAATGTTGGGGACAGAAGTAGGGGCTGTAACTTGCAGGCTAAGTACCTTTGGGCAGGATAATAGGATCAGGGATTTCCAACTGGAGTGGACTCCAGAGGTCAGAATAAGAGAGACTTTTTCCTGGGTCTCAATGAATTGCTTTTGCCGAGATGCATTAGAATTTTTGGTTAGACAGAAAAAAGCATGATAGCCTCTGAGTCCAGAGAGAGAAGACAGAGGAGAAAGATGATGGAGAAAGAGAGAGCTCCTCTCTAAGTTGAAAGAAAACAGTAACAGTAACATAAAATTATCTTTCTCCAAAGAGAATAAAAAGAAAGCATATAAAGAAAAAACACAACTAAACTAAACTGAAAAAAAAAACCCTAACAAAATAACAAAAAAAAATCCCCCACAGAAGGCAGTTAGGTAGCTAAATAGATTGAAAGCCAGGCCTAAAGATGAGAGGTCCTGGGTTCAAATTTGACTTCAGACACTCCTCTGTGTGATCCTGACCAAGTCCCTTACCCCCAATTGCCTAGCCTTCATTGCTCTTCTGTCTTAGAATTGATAAAAATCAATTATTTGTAATAATAATTGATAAATGATAAAAATAATTGACTTTTAGGAAAAAATAAAAATAAAATGTAGAAGTTGAGTGATTTTCATTTGAATTGGTATCAGTCCTAAGATATACTGGAAGGATTTCTTTTTCCCTTTCTCTTCTACTGAGTTGAAGTCTACTTAACTGAGGTTTTAAAAATTGTACTTAAAGTTCTCATGGAAAGTGATTGTGGAATATGAGATTTTCTCTTTATGTGAGCTACTTCTTACTAGGCTAAGCCCCACTCCCCCCTCCAGACAGAAGGTTTTGAAACAAAAGCAAAACAAAAAAACAAGAAACAATAAAATATAAAGAAATGACTAATATTGATTTTCACCAGGCTTTCCACCATGATGTAAAAAACCATTGTGATTCAAAGACAAAAATTAATTACCAATATTCAGAAATCACAAAGGAGAAAGAGACATAATTAGTATGGTGATATTTCTGGCCTTGGATAAGCAAAGTATTTTTATTTGCCTGTGAGTTTAATTAATTACATCTTAACTAATCACTCCAAATTCTGATGCTATTTGCGAATTCTTTGATTTTTCTTCTGCTTTTAAACATCTGAAGTCCTCTGCTTGCTCTCAGCCTCCATATGGATGATTAGATTCTAGGCTTTCCTTCTGAACCCATGTATGCTTATTTTCTCTTGAATATTTCACCATCCTCTGTTCCATTTTTAAAGAAAGGCTAGAGGTAAAAATGGATCTCCTCTGTGCTTTCGTGGGTCAAATTGGGCAGAGAGACAAAGAATTACTTAGAACACTGCTCAAGCAAAAGGTTTGCCCTTTGGGGCTAGCCAGAATGTGAATCTGAGACAATAAAAGACTGGAGGCCAAGCCTAAGATTCTGTGTTGGAGGTAGGACAGGGAAAAGAATTTTAAGTCTGATTTCTATTCCTGTGATAATCCTCCTTGGTTATAACTGCTGAGTAGATAAGTATCTCAGTAATGTTGAAATACAATTTAACAAGATGACTTGAGAAATGAATTAGATGAACTGTCTGAGGTTTTTGGGTCTCTGAATATGCCCCTAGTTATCCCCAGAAGGGATAATGGGAATGACTTAGTTAAGGGTTCAGCCCTAGGGAGGCAGAAAAGAAAAAAAAAAACACGTCCGAACAGTTGCTTTGGGGGAAGGAGATTAGGGAGGACACAATAACTGGTGGGGGAAGGGGGTAGATTCTCATTGGACTTTGCCTAGCAAATAATGAACATAGGTCTATGGTGATAAGAAGTCACCATCTTTAGGGACTGCCTGACACAAATTGATTGAATAGTTCAAGTTTGGGATTAGAATGAAATGAGAGATTCATAGACCCTATAACAGTTTACTCAACCATAAAATGGAAATGATGCTCAGCAGGAATTCAGGGTTGGTTCAGTTAGACACAACTACCCTCATCTTCCATCCATCCCACTTTCCTGTGGGAGTCTGCTCAGTCAGAAAGATTCCTTCATACCTTCTTCCCTCCCTTCCTTCCTTCTTTCCTTCCTTCCTCTTCCCCCTCCTCCCACTCTTCCCCCTCCTCCCTCTCTTCCCCCTCCTCCCCCTCCTCCTCCTCCTTCTCTTTCTTC
>NC_058133.1:181645419-181659616 GCF_016433145.1 Gracilinanus agilis
TTCTTCTTCTTCTTCTTCTTCTTCTTCTTCTTCTTCTTCTTCTTCTTCTTCTTCTTCTTCTTCTTCTTCTTCTTCTTCTTCTTTTCTCTCTCTCTCTCTCTCTCTCTCTCTCTCTCTCTCTCTCTCTCTCTCTCTCTCTCTCTCTCTCTCCTTACCTCCCATCTTAGAATCCATAGTATTGGTTCCAAGGGGTAGACAATGGGGCTTAAGTGACTTGCCTGGGGTGACACAAGTAAGAAATGTCTGAGGCCAAATTTGAATCTAGAATTTCAGAGCAGTTGACTTTCATGGCAGTGAGGAGTGTAAAGCTCAAGGAGGAATTGTTGTGGGGCACTAGAGGTGAACCCCTGGGGTTTGGGGAGGGTACCTTTTGCAAGAATGCAAGACTCCAAAACTTAGCTTAAAAATAAAAAGAGAAATTTATTCATTTGGAAGGTAATGTTGAATCTGGTCAGGAGGGCAGTATAGGTGGAAGCCTGCCCCCTAGGTGGAGCAGCATGGGTGAAAAGCTGCTCCTGGGGAGGACAGCACGAAAGGAAAGCTGTCCCCGAGAAAACATCAATTCTGGGGTCTTTATACTCTATCCAACAGTGAAGATGTGACTCTAGGGTGGTGTACACTGGAGCAAGGGGTGGGGGTGGGGGAGGTTTGCCTGAAGGCATATGGGGTGGCCCTTGTAGTTTGGAGGACAGATGGATGTTTGAGATACAACTTGATGATACCAAGGAGGTGTGTTTCTCTGTCCATCTCAAATCTAAAGGACAGTCTAGGGAGGATAATCTCTCAGGGTCAGATGTTTTGGGTTAGGAGTCACATGTAAGGGATTAAAGGAATTTTTTATTTATTTTTTATTCTTCATTTATTTATTTATTTATTGTTTTTAGAAAAATTTTCCATGGTTACATGATTCATGTTTTTACTTTACCCTTTACCCCCTCAACCCCCCCCCTCAGCTAACTCGCATTTCCACTGGTTTTAACATGTGTGGTCAGTCAAGACTTATTTACATATTATTGATAGTTACATTGGTGTGGTCTTTTCGGGTCTACATCCCCAATCATGTCTGCATCAACCCAAGTGTTCAAACAGTTGTTTTTCTTCTGTGTTTCCACTCCTGTAGTTCTTCCTCTGAATGTGGGTAGCATCTTTTCCATAAATCCCTCAGAATTGTCTTGGGTCATTGCATTGCTGCTAGTACAGAAGTCCATTACATTCTATTTACCACAGTGTATCAGTCTCTGTGTACAATGTTCTTCTGGCTCTGCTCCTTTCACTCTGCATCAATTCCTGGAGGTCTTTCCAGTTCACGTGGAATTCCTCCAGTTTATTATTCCTGTGAGCACAATAGTATTCCATCACCAACATATGCCACAATTTGTTCAGCCATTTCCCAATTGAAGGGCATACCCTTGCTTTTGCCACCACGAAGAGCTCAGCTATAAATATTTTTGTGCAAGTCTGTTTATCTATGATCTCTTTGGGGTACAATCCCAGCAATGGTATGGCTGGATCAAAGGGCAGGCATTTTTTTATCGCTCTTTGGGCATAGTTCCAAATTGCCATCCAGAATGGTTGGATCAGTTCACAACTCCACCAGCAATGCATTAATGTCCCAGTTTTGCCACATCCCCTCCAGCATTCATTACTCTCCCCTGCTATCATTTTAGTCAATCTGCTAGGTGTGAGGGGATACCTCAGAGTTGTTTTGATTTTCATTTCTCTAATTATTAGAGATTTGGAACACTTTCTCATGTGCTTATTGATACTTTCGATTTCTTTACCCGAAAATTGCCTATTCATGTCTCTTGCCCATTTATCAATTGGGGAATGGCTTGATTTTTTATACAATTGCTTTAACTCCTTGTATATTTGAGTAATTAGACCCCTGTCAGAGTTTTTTGTTATAAAGATTTTTTACCAATTTGTTGTTTCCCTTCTGATTTTGACTACATTGTTTTTGTTTCTACAAAAGCTTTTTAGCTTAATATAATCAAAACCATTTAATTTACATTTTATAATTTTCTCTAACTCTTGCTTGGTTTTAAAATCTTTCCTTTCCCAGAGATCTGACAAGTATACTATTCTGTGTTCACTTAACTTATTTATAGTTTCCCTCTTTATATTCAAGTCATTCACCCATTCTGAATTTATCTTGGTGTAGGGTGTGAGCTGTTGATCTAGACCTAATCTCTCCCATATTGTTTTCCAAATTTCCCAGCAGTTTTTGTCAAATAGTGGATTCATGTCCCAAAAGTTGGGCTCTTTGGGTTTATCATACACTGTCTTGCTGATGTCATTTATCCCAAGTCTATTCCACTGATCCTCCTCTCTGTCTCTTAGCCAGTACCATATTGATTTAATGACTGCTACTTTATAGTATAGTTTAATATCTGGTACTGCTAGGCCCCCTTCCTTCACATTTTTTTTATTATTTCCCTTGATATTCTTGATCTTTTGTTATTCCAAATGAAATTTGTTATAGTTTTTCCTAATTCAGTAAAGAAATTTTTCGGTAGCTTGATAGGTATGGCGCTAAATAGGTAAATTAATATGGGTAGAATGGTCACTTTTATTATGTTAGCTTGTCCTACCCATGAGCAATCAATGTTTTTCCAATTGTTTAGATCTAGTTTTATTTGTTTGGAAAGTGTTTTGTAGTTGTTTTCATATAATTGCTGTGTTTGTTTTGGTAGATAGATTCCCAAGTATTTTATATTGTCTAGGGTGATTTTAAATGGTGTTTCTCTTTCTACCTCTTGCTGCTCTAATGTCTTGGAAATATATAGAAATGCTGATGATTTATGTGCATTTATTTTGTATCCTGCAACTTTGCTAAAATTGTTGATTATTTCTACAAGCTTCTTAGTTGATTCTCTAGGATTTTTTTAAGTATACCATCATATCATCTGCAAAGAGTGATAGCTTAGTCTCCTCATTGCCTGTTTTGATACCTTCAATTTCTTTTTCTTCTCTAATTGCTACTGCTAGTGTTTCTAGTACTATGTTGAATAATAGAGGTGATAATGGGCATCCTTGTTTTACTCCTGATCTTATTGGGAAGGCTTCTAATTTATCCCCATTGCATATGATGCTTGTTGATGGTTTTAGGTATATACTGTTGATTGTTTTTAGGAAAGGCCCTTCTATTCCTATACTTTTCAGTGTTTTCAATAGGAATGGATGCTGTATTTTGTCAAAGGCTTTTTCAGCATCTATTGTGATAATCGTGATTTTTGTTTGTTAGACTGTTGATATGGTCAATTATGTGGATGGTTTTCCTAATGTTGAACCATCCTTCCATTCCTGGTATAAATCCCACCTGATCATGGTGGATGATCTTCTTGATTACTTTCTGGAGTCTCTTTGCTAGTATTCTATTTAAGATTTTTGCATCTATGTTCATTAGGGAGATTGGTCTGTAGCTTTCTTTCTGTTTTTGATCTACCTCGCTTTGGAATCAGTACCATATTTGTATCATAAAAGGAACCTGATAAGTTTTTTTAACTTTATTTTTTCAATTACGTGTAGAAACTTTTTTTACAATTATTTCCTAATACTTTACAATTTGGATTCTCTCCCTCCCTGCCCTCCTCAGAGTGGTAAATGGTCTATTATAGATCATACCAGTGCCTTAATGCAATACACATTTCCCATATCTCTATGCTATGACAAGAGGACACACATCACACATATAATAAAAAAACTCATGAAGGAAATAAAGTGAAAGATAGCTTTGATCTTCAATCAGATTCCAAGAGTTCCTTCTTCGGCTTTGGATAGCATTTTTTAAACATGAGTCCCTGGGGTATATCTTGAAACTTTGTTTTGCTGATAAAAGTTTAGTCTTTCACAGTTGATCATCACACAATATTTCTTTTACTGAATATACTATTCTCTTGGTTCTGCTCACTTTAGTTTGCATCACATATATAAATCTTTCCAAGTTTTTCTGATCTCATCTTGTTTGTTTTTTTCTTATTGGTGCAATAGCATTCCATTACAACCATATAGCACAACTTGTTCATCCATTTGCCAGTTGATGGACACCCTCTCAGTTTCTAGTTCTTTGTTATTACAAAGAGAGCTGCTACAAATATTTTTTTTTGTGTAAGTTGGACCTTTCCCCTTATCTCTGACATTGCTGGGTCAAAGGATATACATAAGTGTTATGGCCTTTTTGGTGTGGTTCCAGATTGCTCTCCAGAATGGTTGTACCTGATAAGCTTTTTTATCTACTTATACAATGAGGCAAGTCAGAAACTTTATTATAGATCTAAGACATTAACTGATCCTTCTATAGTTATAGAGGGAACATTCCCACTGAGGGAATTTGCAGAGACTGTAGCTTTGGAGAAAGGAAGGATGGAAAAAGGTTTGGGACTTTTGTGTGGATCTGATGATGCAAATGAAACAAAACAGTTTAGAAGAAGCTGGGGAAAAAACACCCTATAAAACTATTCCAACTGTGAAATAAAACCCTTCCCTCCAAAGGCCAAAATAACCTCCTTAGTAATGACAGCAAGCATTTATATAGTGCTTTACAAATATTATCTCATTTGATCCTCACAGTAACTCTGAGAGCTAAATGTACTATTATCTCCATTTTACAGAGGAGGAAACTGAGTCAGATAAAGGTTAGGCAATTTGCCCAGGGACAAACAGCTAGCAAGTGTTTGAGGCTGAATTTCAAATTAAGTCTTCATGTCACCGGGTCCTCTAACCACTGCATCACCTAACTGCTTAGTAATTCAATTTCTTTACATATACTGAAAAGCAGTGGACAGAGAAAAATAAAATACACGTGAAAGGGGGTTCTAGATTTCTCTTTAGAACTTCATTCCCAATTTTCTATTCTCCTTTTAGGAGGTAGATTAGAGGGATGGTAGACTTGGATTTGGAAAGGACTTGAGAGTCATCTATTCCGATCCCCCTTATTCTATACATGAAAACATTGAAGCCTAATGGTCAAGTTGGCCAAAGTCATGCAGGTGGTAAGTGGCAGATTGTTGTTGTGGTTGAGTCATTTCAGTCATATCTGACTCTTCATGATTCCATTTAGAGTTTTCCTGGCAGAGATTCTGAAGTAGCTTGCTATTTCCTTCTCCAGTTCATTTTACAGATGAGGAAACCAAGGCAAACAGGGTGAAATGACTTGCCAAGGGTCACATAACTCTATGTATCTAAGGCCAGATTTGAACTCAAGCCTTTCTGACTGCAGGCCTGGCTCTCTACCTACTGAGCCACCTAACTGCCCCTGGAATGTCATATCTGATTTTTATTAACTGTGTGTTAGTAGGCAAGTCCCCCAAACTCTCTCAGTCTTAGTTTCTTCATTTATAAAATGGGAATGATAATAACTTCAGTATCTATCTCATGGATTTATCAAGATGCTCAAATAAGATAATATACATAAAGTACTTGGCAAACTTTTAGACACCATACACCCAAATTGGGACTCTTGAACTCTGAAATCGAACAAGGTATTTGCACCTAGTGTGTGTTACTGACTCTAGGAGGATTTGAGCCGTCATTATTATTTGTGTTTTGAATTTTCTGCGGATAAAAACATATGCATTTATTGAAAGTAATATAGAAAGTGTTCCTCGTTGTATCTGTGTGTTGTGCCTTAGGTACCTGCTTCCTTGCCTATTTCAGTCCTCATTCCTCATCTTCTGGTCTGCTTACCCTTTCTGGCTGAGATGAAAATATGATTTTCAAATTCCCCAGGATGACAAGAAATTCTCTGTTTGACATTTAAAGCCCTTTGAACCCTGCCCCCTTTCAGTCATCTTATATTTAAATTCCCTCCATGAATTCTCCAATCCATTGACACTGGCCTACTTGTGATTCCTTGAACATGACACTCAAATTTTCCTGCTCTAGACCCCTTTTTACTGGCTATGCTCCATGCCTAGAATACTGTTTCTCTTCACTTTTGCCTCCTGGTTTCCTTTAATAAAAATAGCTAATGTTTATATAGCACTTATGATATGCTGGGTACTGTGATAAGCACTTTACAATTGGTTCTCATGATAACCCTGGGACACAGAGGCTGTTATCATTACCCCCATTTTACAGGTGAGGAAACTGAGGTAAACAGGTTAGATGATTTGGCCACAGCCTAATAAAGGTCTGAGGCCAGATTTGAAGTCGAGGCCAAAGCTCTATCCAGTGTACCACCTAGATGCCTTTAAGGCTCAATCAAAGAAAAACTATCTTCTATAAAAGACCTCCCTAATGGTCTTTTCCCCCATAACCTCTCCTTTTCTTGGTGATTACCTCCCATTTCCACTGCACATATCTTGCTTCTGTGTAATTGTTTGTTGTCTGCTCCATTGGAATATATTTCTTGGGGCAGCTGGGTAGTATAGTGGATAGAGCCTGGAATTGGGGGATCTGGGTTCAAACCTGACCACCTAGCTGTGTGGCACCAGGCAAGTTACTTAACCCCAATTGCCTAGCCCTTCCTGTTCTGTCTTAAAACTGATACTAAGATAGAAGGTATGGGTTTAAAAAAAGGATATGTTTCTTAAGGGAAAGGAGTTGTTTTGGCATTTCTTTGTATCCCCAATGTGTAGCCCAGTAGGTGCTTAACTGCTTCTTGGATTCTTACTACTTTATGTAATAACAGCTCATATTAATATACTACTTTAAGGTTTACTGCAGCTAAATGGTACAGTGGAGTTAAAATCTGACCTCAGATTCTTGTTAGCTGTGTGACCCTGGGCAAGTCCCTTAACTCTGTTTGCCTTAATTTCCTCATCTGTAAAATGTGCTGGAGAAGGAAATGTCAAATCACTCCAGTGTCTTTGCCAAGAAAATTCCAAATTTGGATACAACTGAAAGTTGTTGGATACAGCTGAAAAACAACTGAATAACAACAACTGAGAAGGTTTAAATAGCATATTCCTCACAAGGGGTTGGTAGGATAGGTGTAACTGAGGCTTGAGGATATTATCATTTGCCCATTGCCACCAAATTCATAAGCCTAAGAATCTCAACAGACATGGGGACAAGATATTCAGTAGCATTTACAATTTCATTTCCACTGCCTTCTTTAGTTTATGCATTTCCTCCAGAAACATCAGATGGTATTTTCAGATCAAAAAAATCATCTGCTTCTAAGCAGATTCAGTTCATGTGCCTTTTGACAGGCAAGAGAACTCCAGCTCCTGTCCTCATGAATGTGCCACATTGACAATTATTCCTCCCACCCCATCTTTTATCTCCTACTTTCTGATGGCTCCTTATCTACTGCCTAGAAACAACCACCATCCTTGAAAAACCTTCACCTGACTCATCCATCTCCTCAAGTTATCATCCTTCAGCTTTCCTCTCTTTCATGGTCAATCTCTGGGAAAGAGTTTTCTAATATAACATCTTCACTTAGTTACTATTCATTCAGTTCTTACTTCTCTTAAAATTAGGCTTCTGATGTCAGGACTCTTCTGAAACTGTTCTCTCTAGGGTTATCAGTGATCTTTGGGCTTTATAGAAGAAACAGCTAGGTGGAATAGTGGATAGCACCCTGGACTTAGGAAAGTGTGAATTCAAATCCTACTCAGATCCTAATAGCTTTTGACCCTAGACCAGTGATGGGCAAACTATTCCCTTTGGGTCAGATCCAGGCCCCATAGTTTGCCCATCACTGCCTTAAGCAATTCCTTAATCACTACATCTGGATGTGGGGGCATAGTGATTAGGGAATTGCTTAAGGCAGTGATGGGCAAACCAGGGCCTGGATTTGGCCCCCAGGGAATAGTTTGCCCATCATTGCCCTAGACAAATCATTTAGATTCCCTTTACTTCAGTTGACTTATCTGTAAAATGAGGTTAGCATAGCATCAGTCATTGGGTTGTTGTTAGGATCAAATGACAAAATATCTATAAAATGCTTCACCAGTCTTAAAGTGCTATCTGAACATAGGCTCCTCCTCCTCCTTCTCCTTCTCCCCCTTCTCCTTCTACTCCCCCTTCTTCTTCTCCTCCTCCCTCCCCCTCCTTCTTCCTTCTATTTCTCCTCTTCCTCCTTCTGTTCCATCACTAATGATGATGGCAATGAAGTTCAATCCAATGGTTTTTCTTGGTGTTTATCCTTCTTGACCTCTGTGAGATTTTTAACACTGTCAGCCATTCCTTCTCTGCTCTCATCCTTTGGCTTCTATAACACTGCTCTTCCCTCTTATGGATCTAAATACTTTTCTTCCCAGGATCCTTCCTGCTTCATTGTCCCAGCTCACTAATCCATAAAAAGGTTCAAAAGCACTCCTAAAACATGAAGTATTGTTACTCAACACTATTCCAGGTCCTCTTTTCACTTTATGATCTTTTCTTTGGTTATCTCATAAACTTCTTTGGGTTTCATTTATCACCTCTACACAGGTATCTCCCTGATCTATTGATTCAGCTCTGATGAGAATCCAGACCCATACTACTGACATATGCTGGCCCACTCGGATGGCCCATTGGAATTTAAAACTCCACCCATCTAAAATGGAATTAATGAAATTCACCCTTATTCCACACTTCCTTATTTTTTATCCATAATATTACCCACACTGGTATCATTCTTGATTATTCTTTCTCATTCGTCCCCCACCAAATTTGAGAAATTACTAAATTTTGTTGGTTTGACCTTTATTATCTGTTGAGGTTTTATTCCCATTCACATGATATGGAAAGGATTGAGAGGGACTGGACCAGTGATTTCATTGCTGTAGGTTACTACTGGGTGAGGAAACTTCTCCTACCAGTACAGGCCGCCATCTTCTTTGTAACTTAAACTAGAGGGTGAGTGATTTGTTCAGTCACTTAGCCAAGATGTGTCTAGTTTTTTTTATCCACACTGCCTCTAATAGCATACATCTCTCCACTCACATGTTGTAATATGTTTTCTCATTTCTGAATTATTTTCCCATTTCATTGATTAATTCACTTTCAACAGGCAGTCTCTGCTCTAGGTATGTCTTCTAATTTTTTTCCATCTTTTTCTGGATATCTCCAATCCCCATGGAAGTCAGGAGACATTGTTGGCCAATCCCTGGCAACTCCTTCTTTGTGATATTGGAAATATGAATCCACTCAAATGTGCCCAAGTAAAATCCCAGCCTATTTATTCATTATTCATTTCATAATTCCTGCTTGGGTTAAGCTTGCCCAGATATAGAGGTCTTGAAAGCCCCAGGTATCCTACCCATCAAATAAAAGTGATGAGAGCCTGTTGTAGCCTTTGTGTCAAGCTGAAGAATGACCTTTCAGTCTAACATTGCTGAATATGCTTTCTTATTCTGCCATCATTGTGTGTACTTCCTCCCCAAGTGATGCTTATACCTATATGCCTTTTCTTCCTGTGTAATTCTTGTCAATAGTCTTTCATAAATCCTCCACAAAGGATCTAACAACCACCCTTCCGGAGGACTTCCTATTAGTCTTTTAAAAATATTTATGATCTTGAAGTCACCTTGGAGGCCATTTAGTCCAAACCCCATTCCTCATTTTACAGATGAAGAAACTGAGGAAATCTATCTGGTCACACCAGTAGTAAGTATCAGACAGAATTTAAACCCAGGCCTTCTGACTGCAAAGTCAATGTACTCCATTCTTTTTCTGACTATATCTGTTAATGTCTTTTATATAATATTCTGCAAACAAATAATTATAATATGCTGTAGCTTTTCAAGGACAGGTTAAGAGAAAAGAACTTTGTATACATTTTGCATTTCTCTTTTTTATTATCATCAAAAATAATTCATGCCAAATTAAATTAAATTACATTTATTTATTAATGAAATTTATTTACAAGTATCTTGGCCCCTCCTTCCTCTCCTTGCATCACAGAAGGAATCATCTGGGAAACAGATATATATATAAATCTTTTATCTTTCATGTTTCCATTTTTCAGTTCATTCTCTGGAGGCGACACTCACAAGTTATTTTTCAAATATTAAATCTGTACCTGCACATGTTCTCTTGGGTCTACTCATTTTGCTGTTTATTATCCCATGTAGTTCTTTCCAAGTTTACAAAAAATTAGCCTGCTCATTGTTTTTTTATGGTACAGTATGTAGTATTCCATCACAATCATATAATACAAATTATAATACAATTTGTCCATCCTCCAATTTATGGGCATCTCCTCAATTTACAGTTCTTTGCCACTACAAAGAGAGCTACTATAAATATTTTGGAGCATAAAGGTTTCCCCCCCTTTCCTTTGATAGTTTTATAACTCTCAGGGTATAATTTCAAATTGCTCTCCAAAATGGTTGGAACAGTTCACAGTTCCACCAACAATGTATTGGTGTCTCCATTTTTCACATCCTCTCCTACATTTGTCATCCTGCTTCCTTGTCATTTTAGCCAATCTGATGGGTATGAGATGGTATCTCAGAATTGTTTTGCTTTGTATTTCTCTTATCAGTAATGATTTATAGCACTTTTCCATACATCTTTACATGGCTTTGATTTCTTCATCCAATAATTCATATCTTTTTCCCATATATCAATTGGGGGATGGCCATCTTGTATTTCTTTATATTCAATTTTTTTTTGTCCCCAGTGGAATGAAAGTTCCTTCAGAAGAAGAACTCTTTAATTTTTTTGTTTCTCTATTTCCTATGGGTCCTTAAAATGTTTTAGAATAAATTGAATTGAATCCTAAGGTGACCTAAATTCCCTGTAATACTTTCTTTTTACCCTTAGCTTCTGTCTTAGAATTGATACTAAATAACATTGAAACATGGTAGCTCCATGAAAGACATTAGCTATATATACATATATGTCTCCCAGATGATGCTTCTATGATGTAGGGAGGATACTTGTAAATAAATACTTGTAAATAAATCCCATAAATAAATAAATAAAAAGAATTAAATTTGATGTGGCATGAATTCTTTTTGATAATGATTCTGAGGCAGAAGAGTGCTAAGAGCTTGGCAATAAGGGATTAAGTGAGAGCTAGGAAGTATCTGAGGTCACATTTGAACCCAGGACCTCCAGACCTGGTGCTCTATACCCTGTGCTACCTAGCTGCCTCCTTATAATACTCTTTTGCTTGTGTCTGGGAATTCTCCATTCACAAGGAATAATTACAATTTCAATTCTCATCACAAAAGGATATTATGTTCTTTTGTACAGGCAGGCATGGCAGAGTGGATAGAGCAGACTTTGGAGGAAGAAGGACCTGAATTCAATTCCTTTCTCTGATATATACTAGCTGTGTGATTCTGTACTAGTTATTTTGCTTATTAGTGTTCTATGCCAGTGGTGTCAAACTCAACTAGAAACCCAGCCAGTCAACAGTACATAAAACCTCCATTGGATGTATTTTGACTTAGAAAACCATCTATTATTGTTATGTTGGATTGCATTTTTATTTTTTTATTAAATATTTCCCAATTACAATTTAATCTGGTTTGGACAGTACTCGGGAGTTTTGTAGGAATTTTCATATTAACTACAATCAAATATGAGCCCCAAAGTACAGACCACAACACATGATATTTCAAGTTTGTGGATTAGGTTAGGAAATAATGCCAAGTTCTTTGGCTACATGATTTTTTTCCCCTTACTGGAATTAACTGTTTATACCACTATTTTTTTTAATCTTGGAGTTAAAAATTGCAGAGAAAATGTGACCTTCTTTAAGTAGAGAAGTTCTCTGAGCCATGGATATCATGGGTCTAGCTACTCTGTTGAGAGGCAGCACTATCTTGGAGATGAGAGCTGGCCTGAAGCTAGATGGTAGTAGACATCCAATAGAGAGAAGTACTGACTGACTCTTTAAGCAGAGAATATGGGTTCAATTACCACCTCTGATTCTCTCCCCCCCTTCTTTCTCTTCCTCTCCAACCTTGGATAAGGCTCTTTGGACCTCAGTTTCCCTACCTTTAAAATGAGGAATCTGAGGACCCTTTTTTTAAACTTCCAAAGCCATTATTTATTTATTTTTTTTGCTTAAATATTTTATTTTCCCAATTACATGTCATCACATTTTTCAACATATGTTTTCTGAAATACTAAGATCCAAATTGTCTACCTCTCTTTTCCCACCCTACTCCTGCAGATGATAAGCAATTTGATCTGGATTATCCATATATTATCATGCAAAACTAATTTCCAAATTGGTCACTATTGTAAGAGAATACTCATATAAAACAAAAAACTCACAAATAAAAACATAAATAAACTAAAGTGAGAAATAATATGCTTTGATGTGCATTCTGACTCCAATAGTTCTTCCTCAGGAGGTGGATAGCATTCTTTATCATAAGACTTTCAGAATTATTCTGGATCACTATATTGCTGAGAGTAGCTAAGTCTATCATAGTTGAAATCTCCCCATTATTACTGTTACTGTGTACAAAGATTTTCTGGTTTTGCTTATTTCACTCTGCATCAGTCCATGAAGGTCTTTCTAGCTCTTTCTGAAATCATCCAGTCCATCATTCCTTATAGCCCAATAGGGTTTCATGACCATCATACACTACAATTTGTTTAGCCTTCCCCAATTGAGGGATATCCCCTCAATTTCCAATTTCCTCAAATTCCATGCCACCACAAAAAGAGCTGCTATAAATATTTGTGGGCAAGTAGGTCCTCCTCCCACTTTTTTTTTTTACCTTTTTGGGATACAGATCTAGAAGCAGTATTACAGGATCAAAAGGTGCACACAGTATTCTAGCCCTTTGGGCATAGTTCCAAATTGTCCTTCAGAATGGTTGGATCAGTTTACAACTCCACCAACAATGCTGAGGTTCCTTCTTGATTTGGATCTATATTTTTTTGAGATTTAAGTTTGGCCTCTGGTACTTACTGGATGTATAACCTTGACTCAAACTGTCAGAATTCTTAAGCAACTAAGAGTGCAAAACTGCAGGAAAGGTATTAACTTTAATTGGAAGAGGAAGTTTCTGACCAGGAACTCTTTACACTATTAAAATTACGGGTAGAACCTGCCCTTATTTTACTTTAGTTTTTGCTATTTTTCACATTTGTTAGAAGGAGGGGGGGGTCAGGACCTTTAACTGTGGATATGTTTGGGAATATCGAAGGAGCCATGACCATACTGAACTGCTCATCTATCCATTAATGACTTCCCCAGTCTCAATAACAGCTTTGGTGTTTTAACTCTCTAATAAAGTCTGGTCAGTCTGACTGAAACCAAAAGGAAAGCATTTGTCTGTGACAACTCACATTTCTGGCAAGAAAAATCCTGAATAAGCAGCAACTAATAAACCTGCCCCCAAAGGGAGGCGAACCTAACTCTGGTGAGCCACAGAGACAGATATTAAATGTAAACCTGTTTCTTACAGAAGGTGAGATTTAATTACTGAGAATATATGTCAGACCTCATTCACCGCTATGCATTGATCCAACAATATTGTTTCTCTCCACCCCAGAGATGGTGGAGGGGGAAAGCTGAGACCCCACAAAGAATTTTCATGGTGGATACAAAGCAAGAGGAAACCTCTACAGGGAAATTGAAGGGCAAAAAGGTAAATGCATTTGAACTCCAGATGTCTTTGTTTTTGAGACTTCTTAAAGGGTTCATTGATATTCTCAGGAGAGGTCTGAAGTCTTCCTGCTCCTCACACAAGTCATCTCACCTCTGCACCTTTGCCCAGGCTGCATCCTGACTAGAATATTCTCCCTTTTCACCTTTGCCTCCTTCGATACCCAGTTTTCTTTAAAGATCAGGAAGTACTACTTGAAGCCTTTCTTGAATCCTCCTACCCCCAGGAACTGTTATCTCTCCCTGCCCTCACTGTTATCTTGTAATTAATCTAAATGCATTCTGTATTTACTATTTTTTATTTTTTAAATAAAAATTTAAATTTATTTTAATAATGATAAATTTATTATTATAATAAATTCAAATAATAAAAATTTACTATTTTTTTTCTGTATTTACTAGTTGTAGATGTTGTTTCCCCTGATGGAATGTAAGCTCTTTGAGGCCAGGGATTGTTTCATGCTCTTCTAGCATAGTGGTCTGCACATGGTAGGCACTTAATATATGCTTATTGATTGAGCTTAAAAATGAGAAAATTTTTGCTCGTATCCTTCTTTCCTTTCTCCTTCCATCCCTCCTTTCCTTCTTTCCCTCCTCTTTCTTTTTACTTCCCTCTATCCTACCTTCCTTTGTTTCCTTTCCTTCCTTCCTTCCTTCCTTCCTTCCTTCCTTCCTTCCTTCCTT